>NC_056746.1:376105362-376147862 GCF_019279795.1 Protopterus annectens
GCTGTTATGGATTTGTAATTCTGATGTGAGTGGGGTAAATGCCATAACATCACACACAAGGTTGTGGACTTCACACCTCTTAGTGTACCTATTTAGCAGGTTGTCCTTCATTGCACCATTACATTTGCTGTGGTCCTCAGATGGTTTGTGTTGCTATATGTTATTATGAGGCTACATGTTGGCTTAGCTGTCAAAACGTCATAGACTGACATCCGGTCGGACCCATACAGGACAGTCAGACAAAGGCCCACACATGGGGGCAGGGTGTTAATACTATTCTGCCAAACATAGACAGTTGGGAGACTGGTTTGGTATTTGCTTGCTTTCTCTTATGGGTATGATATCTGTTTCCCCACTGTCTGCCATTGATGTTTTGACATGACCCTTTCTTGTTTTGCAAACAGTTGGCAAGCAAATGCAATGTTAGGACAAGCAGAACAGATATACAAGGCATACTTGTGCTCCTTCTGTAACAACCTGTCATTCCAAGGGTATAGATGTTGGCCAGTGGCATGTTGTCAGTGCTGACACAGTAAGTTGGCAGCCTTTTATAACTTGGCAGTACACTGACCTTCAGGTACCTGCTGTCCTACTAGGCACCATAGCTCCCGACTTTTAAAGCCAGACATCTGGACAAAGCCATAAGTAATTTGGGGACAAAGGCCTACATATAGGGACCATTGTTAACTATTGGCCTTACAAACCTAGAAAGGTGATACAATTACAGGTTTTGCATTAGCATGCATTTCCTAAACGGTATGAAGTCTGAAACTGCAATCTGTCATTATTTTCTGACTTTATTTTTTTGTGCCAGAAAACCACAATTTCCTGATAGAGACCATAAATATAATGCAAACCTCTGGATATTCTGCAAAAGGTCTGTACAGTTGAGGGATATGCTAGGCAATGTGTAGGTTACCCTGAACTGTGTACTGTCCATATGTGTGGTCCCCTGTCCCTGAGCTGTCCAGCTTTCCTGCAGTAATAGATATTGACATCTAGACAGTGTGTACAACTCCAACCATAGCTGTATTTGAAATGCAGAATAGTTGGCACTGCAGTTCTTGGAACATGGATCCTGTCAACCACAGTACTGTACCTAGGCCACTAATATATAACAGCCAGGAGTAAGTGCAGTCCACATACTGACAGTATTGACCACACACATATACATAGCTCAATGACCCTGCATATTGTGGACATGCAACAAGTTATCAAGTTGATTGAGACAGTCTTGGAAATGTGTGGTCTGCTGCTAATACCCTACAAACATTACTGTTACTGCATTTCTATGGGAACATGGGTGTGTGTTGGGGGGAGCACACCTGTCAACTGTCCACATTTGCACAGGCTGTGCTGATGTTCCCTTTACATTTTGGTTCCATGTAGCATAGTACTGTGCTTGTCTTGGAGACTGCAGGTATATCACTAATGACCACAGGTTAGATTGTAATGGCAGAGATTTGGGTTTCAGACTTCTTACCCTTTAGAGCCTTACTGCAACTGCAAGACCTGCTGTGATATCACTGTAAGTCTGTATGGGCATATTTCATCATTGTCCCCATTTGTGGGCCTTTGCCAGACATTTCTTTATGGTTTTCAATGGCTGACTTACTGGGTGAGGTCAAGGGGTGTCTATGGGACCCCCACATTGACATCCATGCATGTGACCTATGACCCCTCAGTTAGTTAGCCTCCCACATATATTGCAGTGAAATTTATCACCTAGGGGACTACTGCATACTCTGGGGAAGCCAGTATTTGGTGGACATTTCCTGTTGTCCCACATAGCTGTCAGTTGTCTGCTGCTATCCCGGGAGGCCACCCCATTCCCTCGCATGCATGCAGCAATACCATACCCATGTTACCACAATGTATTACTCCATTCATTTATTGTTACGAAGACTGACTTACCTTGAGGCTGCAGCAGTTTTGAGGATGGTGCTTGAGGGCTGGCTCTGTCAGGTGCATGCAGTACAAAGCCTATACATGGTAAGATACAGGTAGTGTGATGTATGTGGCATCCATTTTACTGTGTGTGTGAGTCAAAGAGAGGCGTCAGTCCCTGGGTACCTACAGTGTCAGTGTATGTGCTATACATTGCCTCTTTGCCAAGGCCTGGGCATACTGGGCATACCTCCATCTGTCTACAGGAGCAGGCTCAGGGAGTTCCTTCTCCAAATCCCCCTGTGCCTGTGGGGGCCTTGGCAATGGTGGGGGGCTGTATGGGCCTTCCCTGTGATGTTCCAGCTGCAGCTGTTTCCACAGGATCATATTGTGTAGCATGGTACATGCTATGAACATGTGTGCACATGTGGCTGGAGAGTACAGCAGGGCTCCAACAGATATGTCAAGGCAACGCAACCATGACTTGAGCATCCCAAACACACACTCTATAATTTTCCTGACTTGTGCCTCATTATAGCATTCTTCAGTGTGTGTGTGTGTGTGTGTGTGTGTGTGTGTGTGTGTGTGTGCGCATTTCTGATGGGTGTCATCATTCACAGCTCCAGTGCATAGCCAGCATCCCCCACCAGATGGCCATACAGGATGTCCCCCCGGCAAATGCCTGGTACAGCTGTGAGGCATGCCAGATGTGGGAGTTGTGATACCTACCAGGGCTGCCAGCACACATATTCATGATAATGCCCTGAATATTGCACATGACCTGGCAGTTGATGGAGTGAAAGCCCTTGCATTTGACATAGGTTCTACCCTCTTCATTGGATGGTGCCTTGATGTGGATGTGCATGCAGTGTATGGCACCCAGTACATCTGGGTAGTCTGCTACATGGTGGAAAAGATGCATATTGCTGGTCCACTCCTCACAGGTGCTGGGGTAATATATATGTACTCACCAGCATGTGTTCACATGACATCCAGGAACTGGTGGAGTATCCTGGATGCAGTTGCCTGTGAAACCCCTATGATGTCCCAAGTATGTCTTTGGAAGGTACCTGTGGTTAGCATTCCTAAGGCTGCACATGCCTTGGTGTCAACTGGGATGGGTTGCCTTCTGTTGGCTCTGGATCTGAGGTGAGGCCAACACAGCTTGCTGAGTTGCTAAGTAAGTCCCTGTCCACCCTGTAGCTCTCTAGTATCTCCATATCATGTAGCCCCTGGTAGGTTACCCTGCGTCTGAACACTCTTCTCCTCCTCCTCAGTCTGGCATGGCTGTCAGCATTATCCTCCACACCACCCACAGTCTCTAGCACATACTGATGTATCAAAGTGACAGCAGCCCCTAACATTTTATCAGTTAAAATTCCCCCAAGTGTGTCCACCAATGGTGCAGAGTTTGTGGGAAAAAAACAGACTGAAAGGTGTTTGCATAGTTTATACTGTTGTGCTGCAGATGATGCCTGTGTGATTGGCTGACTATGAAACATTCCACCTGCCAGCTATATTATTTGTACTTGAAAGCCTTTAACCTATTTTCTGTTTTTTTTCCTCCCCATTTCCACCCCTTCTAACCCCTGCGGCGCACCACACAAACCCACTGTTCCAATGTAAACACTTTGGTTAGTTCCTGTTTTTTTTTTTTATTATTTCTGTTGTGGTTCAGTCCTGCAGCACACCACACAAACACATGTAGCTATAGTAAATAATACTGAGCAGAAAGGGCCCTCCCAGGGATGCAAAGAAGCTCTGCATTTCTTGAACTGGCTAAAACATACCCCCTTGCTTAGCTGTGCTTAGTTGAGCACAAATAGTGGCCGCAGAGCTCCAATGTGCTTAGACTAGGCATATCACACCCCCTTTTCATGTCAGCTGCTTCTCCTGCTTACACTACAGCATTATAGCTCCTACATGGTTAGGTTCAGATGGACACGTTCTCCGATTTTGCTATTTAATAAATTTAGCTCATTTGCATTCCCCACTGCCTTAGTCCCTTGTTACACCACTACACTGGAGCCTATCTCCTTAGCTACCAGTGTTACCTGTTATTGTTTTGGTTCTGCATGCTACCGACTATAATGGCAAAATTCATATTTCATATGAAATTATCTTTTCACATTTTTTTTATTTTCTGCATGATCTCGTTTGAGCGCCGCTGCACTACGCTTAAATGACCAAAATCGGCCCAAAAAAATAAAGTTTGATTTTTATAATTTTGAAATGGTTTGGCATGCAAATTGCCATATTTTTGGCCATTGGCATGCTTAACTTTCATAATGCATGCTTTACTTTGAGCTGCCATGGCCCTGTATTGATTTTTGCAGAAATGTACACGGTTAGTAACCGAATACATTTCTCCAGCAGACACTGCTCTGACACTGATGCCTGCCTGCTTACTGAATCACTAATTCACCTCATTTGCATGGTTTTCACCAGCAGATGAGATGATTAGCATTATTCAGTGGTGTCCATGTCAGAATAGTGTTGGCAGGCTCGTGCACGCACCCAGCCTTGTTTACTGGATCGCTCGGCAGCCATATTCCATGCAATAGCTGCTACACTACCTGACATGGAGATTTGGCTTTCTTGAATCCCAGCCATGGTCTTGCATCTCATCTGAGGTTGGCAGCTTTACCTAAGGAGGCATATTCACAAGTGAGCACTCTAAGTTTGTGTGCATTTTCTATTACCACAGTGAGAAGTATATTTAAAATTATGTTAATTAGGCTTCCATGCATGTGCTTAGTGCTGTAAATAATGAAAATCAATTACTTAGTCATGTATTAGTCAAAAAGGGTTTGTTTTAGACCAGTTGTCACTGGTTTGTGGATACCTCCTTTCCAAATTTTTGTGAACTCATGGAGCTGGTAAATGTTAGGGGTATGGGGGGGCTGCCACACAGGGCAACAGGCACAAACCTGCTTCTCAAAATAATTCTCCATATGTGGAGTATTTGAAACGTGTTATTCAGTGTCTAATAAAATTCGTGTCCTCAGTCCTCGCTTGTACTGTGGCTTCATTGTTTCATCGTGCTGGTACCTGTTTTAGGTTTAAAGGTATATTTTGGTACCTTGTTCCTTGTTTTTTGGATTTCATAATAGAACCTGTTAACTTTCTTTGTTCTAGCTTGTACTCCTGTTTCTATATAAATGCTAGGAGAGTGAGCAATAAATTGGATAAATTAGAAATATTGTTAAATCATGAATATGATAATATTGCTAGTTACACAAACTCATGGGGGACAGTTATTTATTTATTTATTATTTATTTATTTATTTTTAGTTAACTCAGCAGATAATTGGGTTGATCCTTGGGTACTTTTATAGTCCCGGGACAGATATGTAGAGTACATGACAACTGGCTAGGGTTGCAAAGAGAATTATTCAGAATAATATAAGGCAGTTATACAAAGACATTACTTGATACATACAGGTAAGATCACCCCCTCAGAAGTAAAATATACAATAGATTGCAGATAACCTGTGAAAAGTAAAAGAACCAACAGGGCTGCGCAAATGAACAAGAAGAATAAGTGGTAGGCTGATATAACAGTCATGCAATACAATGAACAATTGACCACTCAGCATAAAACAATGACATCTGTATGTACTGCATAAACAAATCACCAGTGATTTCCTCCAATTACAGTTATAGCGTTGGGCATGTTTCATTGTTTGAGGAAGTGGATTTCAACAAATCACTAAAGGATGGTCAAAAACAATTTATACTACAGAGATTTGGGATGAAGGTGGGATTGCTGATTCTTCTAAGGATAATATTAAATCTGAGAATAATACAAACTCAATCTGTGCAGACAGTGTAGTTTATATATAATTAAGGATTGCATAATTTGCTCCAGATGAAGTAACTCATGGCTGACCATCAACCATCTATGCAAAGACCATTTGGTTACAGCTAAATAGCTGTAAGGATGCTAATCTGATATTACTGTATAATTTTCCCTAAGATGCAGCAAATCACAGCTGGTTGCAAGTAAAATGAAGTATAGGGGTCTCCCGCCTTTGTGGAGGATGCAGGAGTAAATGCCAAACAAAAGAAAAGTACCAATTTCTTTCCTCAAGCTAGTTTGCCAGAATGTCCTTTTAGATAGTATCAGTGAAAGGACTTTGCATAGTTAGCCTTTAGTAGACCAACCCATATCCCTGCTGAACTTTTAATTAAACTGTAGTACTGGAGGTTGCAATTATTGTGGCGACTAGAATTTACTCATATATATGTTGGAAAGAAGATAGAAGTGAATACATATTCTAAGATCATGTGTAGCACTAGTATGAGTCTTTTCCTTCTATTAATGAAGGGTAACAAGAAGCATGGGTATTATTATGGTTGCCAAGTAGCTTGCTACCATCTTGACATATCTAAGGACCACTGGACCCTCTGACCATGTATAAGTCAATATTCCAGAGAAGATTTCTAGAAATATGCCAGTTTATAGAATAAGACAGGCTGGCAATTAGCTAGGAATATTATTAAACTTGTGGTGGCAAACAATGAACTGTATGAAGTATTAGGCAACGGGTAAGTATTAGTAAGAGGAACATTTAGAGTTTAAATCACGTATGCATTTCAGCAGTTTATTTAAAAAGAGACAGAGAACAGTGATAGATGATTAACACCTTAATTAAGGAAACTAATTAATTGACAACAACAGGATGTTTTGTAGGTAAAAGGTAGCCCCATGCAATGCTAACAAAACAAAATATAAACATCTGGTGAATGAATGTACTAAGCAAAGCAAAGACAAATTGTAAAACAAAAATAGCAGATGCATATACACTGGGTAGATAGTTATTGATGCTAAGAAATATTCAGTTATTGGAAACAGTACTCCAAAGTATATTCATGAAGGGTAGAAACTCATGCAAATGACTAAGCACAAAACTTGCATACTGACATTACTTCAGGACTAATTACTTTGTTATGTATGCATCATGGGTTGAAGTTAAAATTACACAAATTATGATGATGATGAGTCCAGGCATCTTTGCATAATCTCTAAAGTACTTTGGTCAAGAATTATTAAAACTTTGGGATAGGTTACTGATCTAATCATTGCACAGTGGTGTAATGCCAGAAGAGTGCGGAAGAACAATAATTACCCCCACATTCGGCTTAATGTTGGAGTTAGGCAAAACAATTGTGAGAGGTAATATCAATGTAATTATTCTAGATATATTTCGTAAGAATGAACATGCTGATGCTGCTTGCCCCGACCCTAGAGATACGCTAATAAGCTCAATCTTTCCTGAACATTGTATTAAGGGACTTGCCTGCTCCTAAGGACCCCTGAACCACCTCAAGCCTTACCTAAGTGGCCATCCACTATCTTCTGCTGCCCTGTGCTCCCACCTGATTGTACTGAAGTTGCTAACAATCTCTCCTGAACATTGTATTAAGGGACTTGCCTGCTCCTAAGGACCCCTGAACCACCTCAAGCCTTACCTAAGTGGCCATCCACTATCTTCTGCTGCCCTGTGCTCCCACCTGATTGTACTGAAGTTGCTAACAATCTCTCCTGAACATTGTATTAAGGGACTTGCCTGCTCCTAAGGACCCTGAACCACCTCAAGCCTTACCTAAGTGGCCATCCACTATCTTCTGCTGCCCTGTGCTCCCACCTGATTGTACTGAAGTTGCTAACAATCTCTCCTGAACATTGTATTAAGGGACTTGCCTGCTCCTAAGGACCCCTGAACCACCTCAAGCCTTACCTAAGTGGCCATCCACTATCTTCTGCTGCCCTGTGCTCCCACCTGATTGTACTGAAGTTGCTAACAATCTCTCCTGAACATTGTATTAAGGGACTTGCCTGCTCCTAAGGACCCTGAACCACCTCAAGCCTTACCTAAGTGGCCATCCACTATCTTCTGCTGCCCTGTGCTCCCACCTGATTGTACTGAAGTTGCTAACAATCTCTCCTGAACATTGTATTAAGGGACTTGCCTGCTCCTAAGGACCCCTGAACCACCTCAAGCCTTACCTAAGTGGCCATCCACTATCTTCTGCTGCCCTGTGCTCCCACCTGATTGTACTGAAGTTGCTAACAATCTCTCCTGAACATTGTATTAAGGGACTTGCCTGCTCCTAAGGACCCCTGAACCACCTCAAGCCTTACCTAAGTGGCCATCCACTATCTTCTGCTGCCCTGTGCTCCCACCTGATTGTACTGAAGTTGCTAACAATCTCTCCTGAACATTGTATTAAGGGACTTGCCTGCTCCTAAGGACCCCTGAACCACCTCAAGCCTTACCTAAGTGGCCATCCACTATCTTCTGCTGCCCTGTGCTCCCACCTGATTGTACTGAAGTTGCTAACAATCTCTCCTGAACATTGTATTAAGGGACTTGCCTGCTCCTAAGGACCCCTGAACCACCTCAAGCCTTACCTAAGTGGCCATCCACTATCTTCTGCTGCCCTGTGCTCCCACCTGATTGTACTGAAGTTGCTAAGTATGTTATTACACCTGACCCATTTTGAAGGCGTATCTGCATAATTTCAGACTGTAATTACACCTTTTACGTTTTTTTTGCCTCTGGGTCTTGTAAGCCAGCAGCCCCCCCCCCCCCCCTCCCTCCCTGAATTTAGCCTTTTGCAAGATTTACCCCTTGCTACCTACCTTTTCTTTCCACCTGTGGTTTCTCTCCTTGGCTACTTGCCACTACTTCCATTTTTGCCCACTAGGTACCAGTGAACATTAGGCTTGGTGCCTTTAATCTTTCCCCTATCCTCTCTTAGTCTCTGCACATAGAACTTCCTTTGTCTTCTCCCCTTTTCATTCTGAGCCTACTTAGCCTACTTTCTCCCCCTTTCGATCTCACTTTCTGTTTCTAGGCTTCACCCTCTTTTCTCCTAAATACCTTGACTTTTAGCGCTCCATAGTTCCCCTCTTCTCTTTGCCCTACTCCCCACTCTGCTTTGCTACCAGCTACTCACTTGCTTCGCTATCTTTCCCTGTGTCCTGCTGCTCACTGATTGTCTCCACTCACTCTGTCTCTACTTGCTGTGGCCTTGGCTCCCTCTCCTACCCCACATCCCACACACACACTGCCTAGTTCCTTATACACTTGCCAATACCCCTCCCCCCTCTCACCAATCCAATCAACCCTCACCTCCCCACACCTCCAACTCCTGAAATATAAATTCCTGATTCACTCCTTCTCTCCTCAGCCCTCGCAATCCCTCTCTACTTAAACCATTCCACTCCTTCCCTTCTCCCCCCTCTTTGTTCCCTTCTGTGTTCCCACATCTTTCCTTTGCCCTTGCCATACTTTGTATTCTTCATTATTTGCTACCCTATTATTAACTATTAACTTCTTCTTTTTTTTTCCTTTTTCCTTTTTTTTCTCCCTTTTCTCCCTTTCATAGAAACCTTTCCCTGTAACTCAAGCTTATCCTCGCCTCTCTTTCATTTCCATCACATCCTATATTATCTTCTTACCTTTACCTACCTCTACTATACTCAAATCTTTTTTTTTTTTTTTTACATATATTTCACTTTTTGCTATAGCTACCTTAACCTTACCTTATCTTATATTATCTTGAAAATATCTCCCTCACTACAACAGTCTTCACCTCCACCAACTTTCTTTCCACCTTTGTCATCAACACAGCTCATAGCAGCATAACCTAACCTTCTCCACTCCTACTACACCCAAAATACCACAGAAGGACACCCATCATTTTTTAAAAAAAAAAAGTATATATATCACTCTAAAAACTCCCCCAATTCCCAGATTCTCAGCATAATCTCTCCTCCTACATGAGATATTCATCCAACCCCTGGTCCCAATACTAATTCTAACTTAAATAATCTGGCTTCCATTCTCCAACTCCATGTTGTATAATGTAAACAGCCAACTCCCTCCTTATTGCTCACCCACCTTAATATTAGATAAATAAAAAAAAAACTCACCTACCATGCACTCTGCACCTACACTCATCGACATTTCTCTATCTCTTGAAACTGGCTAAAAAACCCTCTACCCAGACCATGAAAATGCACCTAAGGAATAAAATCTGGGCGAAATGGAGATCTACTAAATGTATATCTGATCACCTACTCTTTAAACAGTTAAGAAATGCTACTAAAAAAGATACTCTTAAAGACAAAAAGGAATATTATCTCCACCTTCAACAAACAAGTCAACACACCCCTCAAAAATTCTGGTCAGGTATTAACAAACTTCTTAAACCAGGACATTCTACTACTCCTACCCCGTCTGGCTTTGACCTCGACAATTCCTCCCAGATCCCAGATTCCTTTAACAAGTATTTTACAGAAACAATTCAAGCCCTAGCGAATTCATTACCCACATCTACTACTAACTGCCCTAATACCTCCAAAGCCTCAACCGATACCTTTCACATTCAACCTGTTGCTACATCCCTTATTTATAAGCTTCTCAAAAAACTTAAACCTTGCACCCCATCCGCTGACCAACTTCCATCAGAATACCTACAAATTGCTGCTGAAGCCATAGACTATCCCATATCCATACTTATTAACAGAACTATCTCTGAAGGGAAAATTCCATCCATATGGAAAATATCTCATATAATTCCTCTACACAAAGGGGGCTACTCTACTAAACTCTCAAACTTTCGCCCTATTGCCTTACTCTCCCCATTAGCTAAGATTATGGAAATATGTATACACAAACAACTTCTTAACTACCTTCTGCAAAACAATCTTCTAGCTAATTGTCAACATGGCTTTAGACCTTCTCACAGCACCACAACTGCCCTCCTTTCCTTCTCTGATGCTATAAATTATAATAGGAACAAAAATCTTTTCTCATCAGCACTATTCCTAGACCTGTCAAAAGCCTTTGATATGGTTAATCATAATATACTCTTTGACAAGCTACATCACTATTCTCTTGGTTCACAAGCTCTTCAATGGTTTAGGAGTTATCTCCAAAACAGGCAACAAGCAGTGCTATGGGACAACAACCTTTCTTCCTTACTCCCAGTAAACATTGGGGTTCCACAAGACTCAATCTTAGGTCCCCTTCTTTTTTCTTCATTTATCAATGACCTGCACTTGAACATACCCCAAGCCATCTGTATTCAATATGCTGATGATTCAACTTTAATCTGTGCTACTAATAATGTTTCCTCCCTCCAGTCCCTTACCCAAGCAGTCTTCCATAACGTAGAGAGATGGTTTATGGAACACTCCCTCCTTCTCAATGCCAAAAAAACAAAACTTCTTCTCTTTACTCCTACACACAAATCTCCAACTCCTTTCTTCACTATCTCCTCAAATAATGCAACCTGTATTAACCCAGATACGACCACTCGCCTATTAGGTGTAACTATTGATAACCATCTTAATTTTGATGACCATATTAACATTACCATTAAATCAGTTAGCAAAAAAATAGGTACTCTCTACAGAATTAAACCCTTTCTTACCCCTGCAGCCAGAAAAAACTTGGCCCAGACCCACCTGATCTCCACCCTTTTCTATGCCTCTGCTATATATACAAACTTATCTAAATCCAACCTTACCAAACTATCTACCTGTTACAATAGTATAACTAGATTCATTACTGCTAACCCCTTCAGAACTCATGACTGTCACAACCTCAAGCAACTAGATTGGTTAGAGCTAAATAACCACATACTCTATCAACAACTACTTATCATTCATAAGTCCCTTCACTACCCTGATGCTACCCCTAGCCTTAAAAAACTAATTTCACCATATAAAAACCTATCCACACTACGCTCTGCTAATAAACTCCTTGTGGCCTTAAATAAATCATATAATAAAGCTGGTGATTCATTATTCTCTAACTCTGTCGGGAAATTCTGGAATCAACTCCCTCATGAAATAACTAACCTAGACTCTACATCCCTCTTCAAAAGACATATCAAAGAACATCTAAAATCCCAGTGGTTATGCCCTTGTGCTAACCCTGACTGAAATGATTTCATTATTTCCCAAGTTCCCCCCTCTCCCCTTACTGGTCCTCTAAATAATAGGTTTAATTATTGACTGTTTTATCTTTGATATTGACTCTACCTTAGCATTTTTTTTATTCTCACATATGTTTTCCCACCTTGTGTTCTGCTTATCTATCTTTTATTTAATCTAACTTCAGAATATTCTATACCATGTATTTTACTTTTAACTGACTTTTTCTCTATTTACATACATTTTGTCAGTTTTAGTTTTTCTTAAATTGTTAAATAAGTCTACAATGGTACTTTTGTATTATGCTTATTATTGTTCTTTTGTAATAATTGTTTACTTCGTGTATTTGGAGCTTTTCTCCCCGGGCCTCTACTGAAAACGGATATATGTCCGGTAAGACTAGCCCGGTCAACAAATGTAAAATAAAATAAAAATAATAAATACCTCTTGGTTTGGAAACAATATTTCAGTAAAATCATCCAGAACTGACTCATAAATAAGTCTGAAAAATGGGTAACCAATTTTGTAATGGTTGTGAGCACAGAAATGTCTGCATGGTAGGAAAGCAATGATAAAGTATGGGGGAAGTCTCTCTTCCTTTGATTATTCAGAGTGAGATAACCAAAGGGGTCAAATTTGGTTTTCTAATTATTCAGTCTAGTTATTAGTAATATTCTGTTAATGTCCTTCATTATCTGAGCTAAATACACAGGTGATAATAAAGACACCAAGAATGGCTGGAAATACCCATTCTAGTTTGCAGAATTTAATTAATGATTTAGATACGTGCTCTGCCAAAACTATGTAGTTTTTTATATTCAGAAATGCAAAAATATATACATATATATTTTCTTCTTTTTGTCCTTATGCCTGCTGACTCCAACCCTTCTTCATCACTACATTACACATTCATTCCCTCAGTCTTCCATGTTGTTTCACCCTCATCAGTCCATGGGAAGAATCCCCTGTATCCACCAGAAATGGGCACAGAGGGGGTGAAACATTAGTTGTTATAAGGCTAGGGACAAGAGAGCAGGGCACAAAAGTGGTCATTAACTTGGTAGCCATAATGTGTGGGATGTTTTTCTTCTGATTGTATGAATCCTCATGGTAACTTGATATTCTTGTCCTACAGTTTCAACCCCCGTGGAATGCATGCACTTCTTTGCCTACCCCAAGAGCTGACTGCAGCACATCATATCACTGCTTGGTAAGTGACCCCATCACTGGCCCTTCATGCTGTGACATGGAGTCAGTACTGCAACAGTCCAGGCCACATTGCCTCTCCCATAACATGTACTGGCCATTCACTCCCTCTTCCCCAGATCCTCTGGTGCCCTGGTTACTAACAGATCCCAGGTCATCTGGGTGAAAGTTTTTCATCCATCTTTGTCATGAAGTCAATAAAGGAATATATCTTTGCAATGATAACAGCAAATGACAATGCTGACTCTGAGGAAATAGGTATTAATTAAAATTGCATTATATGTTGGACTTACCTAAAGTTAAACACTTCAAAATACCTGGATCTGTATGTTGGTGCATCAGTGTGTGTTGGTGACTGGAAGACCTTGTTAATTTTTCTTGAATTGCTCTACATGTCCTCATTTCCTAATACATTTTGGTATATATCATGCACCTTGTCACTACCCATGTGGAGAAAAAAAAAAGATCTTTACCTTTGCCATGCTGTGTAATATCAAATGCCTAGGTGGTCCATTGCAAAGTCAACTAATGGCTCCATCTTTGTCAACAGACTGAAGATCAGAAATGTATTTAATATTTATTTATTTATTGGCATTTGTTTACTGGAAAGGTCTGGCTGGATAATTTTATCCATTTTCAGTCATTACTCACTCATAAAGAAAATGTTAGAGTGTAGCATTCAAATAATGGATAAGGAGGAGGAAAGAAAGGGAGGAGAGGGTAAGAAACAAAAGAAAGGGAAGAGAGGGTGAGAAACAAAAGAAAGGAAGGAGAGGGTGAGAAACAAAAGAAAGGGAGAAGAGTGTGAGAAACAAAAGAAAGGAAGGAGAGGGTGAGAAACAAAAGAAAGGGAGGAGAGGGTGAGAAACAAAAGAAAGGGAGGAGAGGGGAGAAACAAAAGAAAGGGAGGAGAGGGTGAGAAACAAAAGAAAGGGAGGAGAGGGGAGAAACAAAAGAAAGGGAGGAAAGGGTGAGAAACAAAAGAAAGGGAGGAGAGGGCGAGAAACAAAAGAAAGGGAGGAGAGGGTGAGAAACAAAAGAAAGGAAGGAGAGGGTGAGAAACAAAAGAAAGGGAGGAGAGTGTGAGAAACAAAAGAAAGGAAGGAGAGGGTGAGAAACAAAAGAAAGGGAGGAGAGGGTGAGAAACAAAAGAAAGGAAGGAGAGGGTGAGAAACAAAAGAAATGGAGGAGAGGGTGAGAAACAAAAGAAAGGAAGGAGAGGGTGAGAAACAAAAGAAAGGGAGGGGAGGGTGAGAATTAAATATTTATTAGAGGTGAAAAGTGGATTAGATATGGGAGATGGGATAAATAAAGAGTATAAGCAGGATTAAAAACAAGGGAAATAAGTGTAAGAGAAATAAAATGAGGATAAGGAGAGATACAAAGTACATAGGTACTAAAGGAATAGAAGATGACATTATTAACCATGAGAGCAGCATGTGTAAAGCCAGGACATTGAGAGGAATACTTTTAATTGTGGCTTAAATAAATGAATGCTATGTGTTGTCCTGATTGATACAGGGATTGTATTCCAGACTTTTGCTACACAGTGTGAGTGTCTGAGTGCAGACTTTGACCGCAATTTACAATGACTTTTTTTTCTCTTTTGCCTTTATACTTTTAATCTGTACTAAACCATTTTTCTTAACTGACAATTTCATCTGACTCTGTTTACATCTTTTGGCTACTTTAAAGAAAATTTATGCTGTGACACTTACCTGATAATGCTTGTTGATCAATGAAAGTCTTTCTATCAGGAAATTTTCTCATCTAGTCCAAGTAGCAGCTTTCAAGTAATTAATCTTCTGAGTCAGCTTCTTAAACTAAATACTTATCTAACTGGAATGTTTCTAGCATCAGCAGTTCTCTTATTTTTCCAATTTTTATATTATCCGACAGCTATTTATTTTCAGAATAATTTGACAAAAGGGTTAGGCAATGCATTCTTATCTTTGCATATACATTCCATAGTGCAGTGTGCAACTTATTAAATCAGTTAAGAGAGAGCCTTTTCAAGTCACTGACTATAGCTTATTTTACTACAAAGTAAATTATCACAGCATCCTTAAATCAGTTCACATCTCTTAATTGCATACGCTGTCTCATAAAGCACAAAAGATCCAGCCAACAACTATTGATAACAGAACTATATGCATGCAACCTTTGACCAATCAGAGTTAAGCGAATGTTTTCACTGATGGCTTATTCTAACATAATTTATCTAAAGCTTCACAGACATTATAGCAGGTCCCTGTACCCTAGAGTGCTTCTACTATGGTTAGCAGTCTTGGGGATACTTAATCTGATCTCTGGCTGGCTGGTTATCATTTTACTCCATTATATTTTTGTCAAGTGGTTCATTATGGAGCAAAAGGTATTAAAGTGTGCTGCACAGTTACAAATAACCTTTTGTCATGGCAGCGCAGCCATCTATTGTTGCAATAAAGCTAATGCATAGAGAATGATGAAGAATTAGTTAAATGTCGTTACTGGATGTCTTCTGCTAACAGGCCTCCCAGAACTGGCAGTGGTGCTTATATCTTAAAATAATGGACTTAGATTCACAATGCATGTAGACAGAATAGAAGCCTTCCATATAATGTGAACTTTGGTTCACCTTTGTAGGAGGCCTGAGTACTTTGTGTGACTCAATAGAGGAATATACCCTTATGTACCATTGTCATTAATAATGTATTCAGAAACCTTCCATGTTAGCAAACTGTAATATGAAATATAAGAACTTCATTATTTTTCCTTAAAATCAGAAAGGTTTCCATTGTAAATAACCATATGTCTAACCCCCCCCCAAAAAAACATAAATAAATAAATAAATAAATAAATAAATAAAAGTGACAAAAAAGGATTTCCACATTTAGGATCACAGGATCATAGGAGGTGTACCAGGCTAATGGATCTAGAGTCCTTTTTAAGCCTAGCCATTCTTGCCCAAATTTTCCCAGTTATCACTGCCCAAGGACTGGAATGGGTTTGGTATATGCCTGTGCTTTATGGTGTCTACAAACAGCCCCAGTCCATAATGGACACAGGTGGTAAGCCAGGGGTGAATTTGTGATTTCTCATACATTGGTCCAAATTCCATTTGAATAGGCTTACAGAAGAGGTCTTCTTCACATGAATGAGGATTCTGTTCCAGAGAAGGGATAATCTCTGAGACACATACCTGTCCCTCCAACATGTTTTGTTTATGTCAGAGATGAGGTTTAGATCATCAGATCTGGTAATTCCAGTGCTTTTTGTTTTAGGAATGTGTAGCAGATCCATCAGAGCTGGATCAGACAATGTCTTGTAGGTTACATATATTGCCAGTCAGTAGTCTGTAGGAGATGAGTATAAGAGCAGGGCTTTTTATGTAGACCATACAGGACATTTTATTTACACCCTGTATCCTTTTAGTAAGGAAACATTTTGGCCTTTCCGGCTATTTTAATTGCTGGGTCTGGTACATGTTGAAGAGTACTTTGTACTCAATTATTGGTCTAATGATGGCTGAGTATAGTGGGACTATTATCTCCTTAAATCTGGATGCTATACCCTTACTTATAAGTTGCACCACATAGAAGGATGTTCTCACCACCATGGAGACATGGTCATCAAAGTTTAGGTTATTGTCAACCAGAGTTCCCAAGTCCCTTACCAATGGATCTACTCTTACGGAAGTGTTATTAATGTTGTAATTTTCAGGGGTGGTCATCATTTCTAAGTATATAATTATGCACTTTTTGCATTGAACTTTAGGCCATGGCCCTAGCAACAGTTATTTTACTGTGTCAGGCCCTCTTGGAGGATATCTACATTTTGGGGGGGATTCAATAACTACAGCCAGCTTGCAGTCATCATCAAATTTCTTCAGCCAAATGCCATCTACGTGTGCACTGGCTTCAGAGAAGTATATTTTGAACAGAGGAGGACCCACTACCAAACCCTGTGGACACCACTGTTAACAGGTCTCTTGGTGTTGGTGGTTTCCCCTATCTTAACTTCATGTGTCCTATCCTAGGACATTTGGCTATCCACAGAGTGACATAGGAATTTTTTCTAAATTTGTGTGTTTGTCTATAGCACCTGAGTGAGGAATTATGTCAAAAACCATTATCAGGTTGAGGTAGGCAGTATGCACCATTTTGCTCTCATCCATGGCTCTAGTGAGCTTAGTGAAGAAATTCACCAGGTTTTATAGGCATGACCTGCCCTTAACAAAACCAAACTGGAATGGGTCCAGTGTTGGAAGATTTCCTATGTTTTTATCAGGTCCATGATAATTATTTCCATGGCCTTACATATAAGACTAGTCAAACTTATGGGTCTGTAGTTCCCTGGGTTTGTTGATGGCCCCTCTTTGTGTGGAGGGTTGACCATTGCAGTCTTCCCTTCCCTAGGGATGAAGCCTGTCTACAGGCTGTAGTTGAACATAAATTCTAGTAGGCCTTACATGCCATGTTTCAAGCTATTTAGGAAGCAGTGTTTTTAGAATTGGAGAGAGCAGTGAGGACCTGTTCTTTAGTGTTAGGTGGAGGAGAAATGGTAGACGATATTTCCTGGGGGGTAACTGGGAGTGCAAAGGGGTGGAGCTAAATGTATTGGCCAGCAAATGTGTTACATCCTCTAGTTTCGTATAGGGAGTTCCGTTTACTACTAGTTTAGCACATGTTGTGTGTCCCCCTTAAGTCTGCATACATAACTGAAAAATGCCTTATGGATACCCTTAGTCAGTGAAGCTATTTTTTTCTTACAATTGGTTTTGGTGGACATGATTAGTCTGTGTTGCTTGTTGAGAATGATGAGGGAGGTTTTTTGCCTGATGGGCATAGCTCTTACTATTTTTGGATAGGATTTACTTTCTTTTGTTGTGCAACCTATTTATACTGGAAGTCCACCAAGGGAGCTTGTTTTTGGAGTTTGTCTTAGGTTTATTTTAATCTGATACTGCTGTTTCTACTCAGTTATTTACAGGGTTTTCCATAAATACTTCTGCATAGGCCACAGTGTTTTCTGAGTTAGGGAGCTTGGAATTTAGCTATGCCATTTCTTAATAAGAAGCAGTTAGCCATTGAAAAGTTCTTAAAGATTCTGTGGTTTGCTATGAGCTAGGGCTTTATATTTATTTCAATGGCATCTGCTTTGTGATCTGATCTGACCAGTGAAGACATTACAATGGGGAGGGGTACAACATTCCTTCATATTTATGAGTAACAGTTCCAGGATATTTGCACCACAAGCTGTTACAGGGTGTTTGCATTAACAAAATCCAGTAATTGTTATGTCTGCATGTTTGTGATTGTGTATGTATCCCAGTTTATGGTGAGATAGTTTAAATAATCCATGATTGTGATGTTGGTCTGAACTGTCAGTGATTCCAGAACATTTGAGTATATGGAAGGGTTATCCTGGGTCACCGATGGGGACCTGAAATTAGCATGGATAATGTATGGTATGGTATGGTATGATAAGGTATGGTATGGTATGGTATGGTATGGTATGGTATGGTATGGTATGGGACTTTACCTAAGGTTATTTGGACATTGAGTAGCTAAAGCATGTCATATTATATGACCACTCTTGATGTGTGTGCTTATTTGTATGCAGATTGATATACCTTCACCTCTTGTCCATTCTCATGCAGTTGGCCTAAATGTGTGCAAAACATTATAGCCTTGCACTGCCAGGATGCCTTCCTTGGCTTTAAATCATTTCTGAGTAACTGCACAGATGGCAACACTCACAAGGATTAGGACTGTTTCCAGGGAATGGCGCTTCTTGTTGAGCTGCCTAGCATTGAGCACTAACACCTTTTGTTTATCTTGAGAATAATTTACTATGTTGGAAGGTTTATGAGGTTGTCATTGCCTAAAAAAGGCACTAAAGAGGTGGGTAATATTTTGACCAATATCTAAAAGCCTAGTGGGGAAAAGTGCAGACCACCAATGTGAAAAGTAGTGTGGTCTATCGATCATATCATCCCAGTCTGCAAATACTGGACCCCTTAAAATTACAGCAGCAGCTAAGCTAATTGTTAAAGTCAGTTATTTTCAGTTTATATTCTGCTGTTATACTTGGAGAAGATGGGATGCTGTTTAATGCTAGGCTAATACCTGCCTGGGACACATAATCTGAAAGCTCTATCATGTATCCCTTCATATAGCCCAGGGAGGTATGCCTCAGGTCATTAACGCCCACATGAAATATGACAGAGTCATACTGGGGCTCTTTGGTCAATGTCTAGAGTGTATGTGTGATCTGGCAGATCCTTGTCTCTGATAGGCAACTGACCATGATTGTCTCCTTGTTCAGCTTGGGGAATAGGACACCTATGTGTCTCACAACTGAGTCTCTAATGATCAATATATTGGATTGTGTGGTAGTTTACTATAAAGGCTTAGAGGCTGAGACATTATGAGATGTGGTCGTATGTGTGCTGGGGACTGCTGTCTTTGCAGAGTTTTTGGAAGTTTGCTGATGGCAGTGTCTGGGAGGTGATTGGGGTTTGAGTAGCTTGCATTTAAGAACCCCAGCATATGTGATTTTATGTGTCTGATCCATTGAAGGTGTAGTGGGTGTGTTTCTGGCAAGCTGTTTGGAGATACCAGTGTCTGTATGCAACAGCTTTGCCCCAAAGACATAGTGTAGTTACATCTCTCACATACTGTGTCAATTTTCTTAAGAATAATCAGTTGTCAGTAAATATAAGACAGTTTCTACATTGTGGCTATTTCAACCAGGCTGGCTACTGAGACTGTAGGAAAATGCTCATCCATTGCTGTGGATCTTCTTTTTTATGATCTATGAGGGGCTGTGCAAGAGGGGTTTGTAACTAACTAAATTAGGAGTTGTTGGGCTGGGGGAGGAGTCTAGAACTGATCTAAAACAGCACTCTTGGGGTAATTCTTCTCAGTGGACAAGCTAGCTGCTCTGCACAGGTTCCTGTTACATGAGTGAATGCTAGAAATAGCAAACACTCATTTGTCAAACCCAAATGCACGAAACCACAGAATATTGAAGGAATGGATCAGCAATTTTCTTTCCCAGGGAAAAAATTTGCTGGGGCGTTCTCCGGACTTTGCTGTTTTCTTCACTTTGGTGCAATCTCAGAGTTGGTATATTTAAGGTGGGGGGGGGGGGGTCTAAGTGTATATAATAAGGTTCTTTATTAAAATATTGAAAAAAAAAATGCAGAACAAAAGTACTTCAAACACCCAGGAATCTTCAGCTATTCAGCTCTTTAATAGGAACAGGAACAAAACACTGTGTCACACTGGAAAGTAAAGTAAAGCGCTTTTTGTCTGGTGCAATGACCAGACTTCTTCAGACAAGTAACAGCAGGCACAAAACAATTTATACACACACACATATATATATATATATATATATATATATATATATATATATATATATATATATATATATACAGGAACAAACTTCCCTCCACCTCCTAATTAATCAATTATCTGATACAAAAACAATTAACCATGTAATTGAATTTCCAACTTGCAAAACTAAGTTAAAATCCATTCTTTAAGACTAGCTAGTTCATTACTGGTGCTAAAATCAACAACCACATTTGCTACCATGAAATGGCAACTATCCATTTAAAAATAGGAAAAATAGAACATCAAACCTAACATAATATATGCCTTAAAAACAGAAATCAAAGCATTAACAATTATCACTGACCTAAAGTGAGTTTTTAAATACTTGGGATTCAAAACTCATACTATTCAACCTCATCACTATTATAAAGGTTAACACCTTATATAAGTTGTGCAACTGCACATAATAGGTCAACCATAGTTGACGAACTGATGCCAAAATTTACAATTGTAAAGTTTACAATACTCAAATACCACAACTCAGAACACTAGTAAAAATGTATATTATCTGTTTAGACTTTTCAGTTTCAATAAGCATTGAATTGAGCACCAGTCATTAATACCAGGAAAATGGCAAGCATCTAAGCAAATCTGCCACATCAGTTCTCTTTTTTCTAATAATAAATACAAGTCAAGCAGGCAGTTGGCCTGGCATCAGTGATCACACTTCTATCTCAGCCATATTGAAACTAAAAGCACTTGAAAGAAAAAAGGTTTTAAAGCAACAGAAATAAAGTTGTTTGATAACTGGCAACATTTTACAGTTTTATACATTAATTTACATATTTATACACACACACACACACACACACACACACACACACACACACATATATATATATATATATATATATATATATATATATATATATATATATATATATATATACACATATATACTCTTTTTGAATTTTAGTTGTATTAAATTGTTTTTAATGTACCGTTGACAGTTTTTGAATTATATGAGGCAACAGTTTTATGTTCACCTGTATGTCATGATGACTGACACTGTTTTTAACCAATAGAAATAAATGTTATGGTATTTAAGGTGAATGCAGGTAGAATAGTCTGTCTGATGAAGTTTGAAACTTGTTCAAATGAAAGTGATAACCGTTTCTTTGTTACTGGAATCATTAAATACTTGGTGTTTTTATATTTCTCAATTTGTGATTCCTTTCATTTCACCATTTGAACAGTGCTCCAGAGGTGCTTGGACTTCAGCCTTGTGTGTTTTTGTATCAGTTTGGTGATTTTGTGCTTTATTAACTACCATATGTATTATGTATTTATTTGTTTGTTTTATTTTATTATTTTTGAGTTGGAAAAATTACACTGGCAGCCAAATATGATGTATTTCTTCTTTACAGGTTCGTAGGATGTTACCATGCGTGTGGTCCAGGAAATCACAGAGGAACCTAGCTCAATTTTCTAACTGACCCAGACTCACACAGTAGGCGAATGGAGGTGTAGAATCAAGCCTGTAATTACATGAAACAGCTTGTTAACAACTCATAGCCTTAATCCACCGCAATAACTTCTAGCAGGTCCCATGTTCCACCAGCCCATTTATCTGCAGGCCCCATAGCCTGCACCATGCCCTGTTCACTTAATTAATTTTTCTTAGCTTTCACATATTTTATGTACCCTTTTGACCGCCAATTTCCACTCAGTTTGTTCTCATTTTTGAAAGTCTCCAAAACCAAAGGTCTGCCTTTTAAAATTAATGAGTGTTGCTATTTTATATTTTATTTTGTTTATTTTTCTGGTTTTATTCCTAATAGAAAAGTTTTATTACAAACAGCATTATAACTGTTTTCCAGTGCAGAAGTGTGAATCTAATTATCTCCGGGGTTTGACTGCACACTACCTTACCTGTTTCTGAAGAAACTATTGGAAATTATTAACTGCTGTCATATACGCATTCTGAGAGGTGGAGCCCAGCACTGGCAAATCAGCTAGCTAGTTTCATATTCATGTAACCAAATATCAATACCACAGGAAGAATCATTTCTGTCTGAGTAGTTTGTTTCGGCTTGTGAAACCTATGAGATGTTTCCTTTTGTAATATCACAAAGCATGATTAATTTAATTGGGCACACTAAGTGTATGTTTCCCTCAGTGATATATTGTACTGCAAGTGTTTAAGGGACAGTTCTCTTAGTAATCACCCAACCTTATGTCCATTGTCTCTACCCTTGGTAAAAATGACCACTATTGATTTATCATTAGTCATAAAACTCATTTCCACATTAGCCAAGTATTTTCTCCATTGCACCTCTACTACCCAAATAAGCATAAACTCAAAAAAGCCAAAATCTTCAAGTCAGCCTAGCAATATCCACGTCAGGGCAAGAGAGTTTCAAAATATCTGTCCCTGAAAAATTTATGCCTCCTTTACCTCTCTCCCTTGCCACATCCTTAATATATCTGGATGCCTTTTTATCCAGTTGGTCTTCTATGATTATACACTGTTATATTGCAGTAAAATAGTTTGCCAGACTTTTAGACCCTCTTTCACCATTTTGATCTCAAGGCTACTTTTGACACTAAGCCCTGGCAGAATTGAATCATAGAGGCCTTTATGAGTAGTCTTTCTGGATTATTTCATTTTATGCAGATTCTGACTGTATTAGTGTTCTCTGGACTTCAGCTGATTTGATCTTTTTTCTTTCTTGTATCTTATTTTAAGACAGCTACTGTACTAACCTTCATCATAGACAACTTAAAGGTTTGTAGTCATTCCCAAAAATTAAAGAATCTTCAGTAGTCCAGTGATTTTGAGCACCTCAGATGTAGCATTTATTTTTTCACAAAGAAGAATGTCCAGGTCTTCTGAGAGATCTTTGGATGTTAGTATTCAGTTGTATTTATTTATTTATTACCTATTAATCATACAGGAAGATTAGTCTGGAGACCATTTTCAGTCATGACCTGGGTTCAAGCCACCTAAATAATGTATTAATAATTGAAACTACTCTTCATACTCCAAGGGTGGAGAAGAAGTGAGCCATTAACATAAAAAAACAAAACAGACCTTGTCAAACCATTGAAAAAGCTACATTTAGTAACTGTTAAGTGCTTTTGTTCATAAGTTAAGATGAACTTCATGTGTCCAAACAAACCGATAGGCTGGTAGTTAACCGGTGCTTAATATCCAAACAAAATCCAAAAAAGAAAAAAAAGCACTGGAAACACTAATAAAAGAATTTGAGTGTCTCCAGTGCTTTTTTTCTTTTTTGGATCAAGATGAACTTCATCACAACTGGTACAACAATTACAAAAATATTTAAATAGCAAGCAAGTTACTATCACATGACAAAAAACCTATTACAATCTAGGATGATCTACAATGCATATTACATAAGTTAAAATACAAATAAAAACAAATAAATAATCTCAGTACATAGAATATGAAAAATGAGTTTTTAAAGTGTAAATATCATTTTCTGACCAGTAAAAATTTGTGAAAACATTTGACATTAATATGTTCATTTAACCAAGGCTAATTATATTCATTTAAAAACAGTTTCCTCTTCATAGATTAACATTTTTTCTAGACTATTGATATGGAGGAACATTTGCCACCTAGCCATGAGATACTAAATCATGAATACCAACAGATATGAATTAAGAACCAGTTATAACCCACTCGGTGAGGACTTGATCTGTGGGATACAGAAAAGACAGAGAGCACTATAAGTTGTTCAGTGTAGTTCAAGGACATGATGTCCTTGATTGCCTTCATGAATAAATGCTGTGGTCTCTCAAACTGAGTCATATGGTTGAACCAATACATACCAAAAGGAGCAATATATTCTGTTATGGGCCTAATGAGGGAGGAGTAGAGAGGAACAATAATTTCCTTGGACCATGAAGATATTCCCCTGGTGATCAGTCTGGTAACAGAAAAACATTTCTGAAAGACAGTTGGTACATGGTATTTAGATCCCTAATGACTGAGTCAACATTCAAATGTGTGTCATCTATATGCTTTCTTGGTATTTAGTTTAAGGCTAAAGTCTAGGCACCATTTGTTGGTGTATGCTATACCTCCATGAGAATCTGGAAATTATTTATTTATTTATTTAGTCTTTGTTGACTGAGTTAGTCCTACTATGCTAGAAATCTCTTTTCAGTTCAGTTCCAAGGTAGGATTTATACTTCTAGCAGAAATGTGTCCAGGGCATCATGAAACTTCCCCTACTCATCATTGTTGCAAGTCAAACCCATTTTGCAAGAGCACTTTCTGTTTCCTTTCCAGGTGCAGAGGTAGTCCGGAGAAACAGGGAGGTAGATGGAGAGAGAAGGTAATAATGGAGTGGTGAGAAAAATGCAGGAAAAAAACAAATATCAAGACCAGAAAGTGTCTGCAGGATACTGAGGAGATGTTTCAAAGAAATCTATTTGATGGAGATGAGTCAGCAAATGATGGATGTATAATTACTGTGACATCCCTCCACTGGGCCAGTTATCAAGTAGCCTGAATTCTCACCACTGACACCAGTGAGGGACATTCACTTGGAACAAAAATGGATATACACAGTAATTTCAGATGCAGTTCTCTGCATCAAGCACAATTTATCTTAGCACCCAGGGAACACACTCAGTCCAGGGGCTGGGTTTCCCTCTCTCTCTCTCCCTCTCTCTCTCTCTGTCTGTGTCTCTCCAGACCCCCAATAAGATTCCCCACTGGTACAGTTGTAGAGCTGAGTCCTCAGATGAGTGCCTCAACCCAAGTCCTCCACCAACCTCTGTGAAACCAGTGTTGTGTCCCTGCTCCAAATAGCTGACACACACTCTTTGAGATGTGATTCACACACACACACACACACACACACACACACACACACACACACACACACACACACACACACACACACACACACACACACACACACACACGCACACACACACGAGGAAAGCCGGACACAGATTACCAGCTATGTCTCCCTCTTCCCAGACTATAAGGTATGTACTGCCACCAGGACACTCCAAATCCAGCTACTCTAAGGTTCTTACAAGGGCGCCTAATAATATTGAGTAAAATTAATACTAATACAAGTGGTAGTGTTTGACCAATCCACTAATGCTTTAAGGAGTGTTCACAGTGTCACCAAATAAATGTAAGTACTTTCAAAGGTTAAAATATTCTCTAAAAGACCAGCCACAATGAAAAGTTTAAATATATTTAATAATAATATATAAAAGAGCATGAAAATACTAAATATATATTTACAATAAATACCAGAGTTTCAATCACAAGAAATATTAAAAATAACACAGAAAGATTCACACATATACAGAAAAACAACACTTAACTAATCTTACTATATTTTCCTGACTGATTTAAAGAATTACTATTCCCTGGTTACTTACTAAAACAAGGTAAGTTGATGTGGGTGAGGGCTCCTTCTTTGTCATGTTTTATAAACAGACTGCTCTGAGACTTTTGTCTCATCTAGTATTAAAAAATCATTTCAGTGCTGGTTTCAGAATGACATCACATGCATCTGGTCATCTGACTTCTGGCTCCCATGCTACCCCCTTTACTAGAAAATAAACTAGAATCTAGCGCATATGTGTCAGTAATATACACACATAGAGCTTTGCTAAGATGTGTTATAACATCTGGAAGCTATAAAACCATTTCAAAACTTCTAGTCTTCCAGCGTAGCAATTAGTTCACTCCTAAGGATATTAGAGTAAGATTCCTCTTCCTGGTTTTCACAGACATGTTGTGTCTGGCTGCAATCAGAACTGTATGATACAATCTTTATGGCCTAAACCAGATAATTTAATTTTAGACTATTTTTCAAAGTTAGCTGGACTGAGATTAACCTCTTCTCTTCCAGTATCCTCTGTTACAATATATTCATTTCAGCAGTTACATTATAGTCTGACATACAGGTGTATTTCTTTTCTGTCCAGTAGGACCCACTGTTGGTACATTTTTAACACAAGCAGCTTTACAAATACATTTTCAACACAAGCACCTGTACAAATCAGTTTGATATACAAATGGCATATAGTTCTTTAAAAATGCTATCTAGCTATGCCGGCATATATTATACATCCCCTGCCCTACTTCTCCTGGCATAGCTGGCAATACCTCACATCATCACATCTCCCCCCTTTGAAGATTTGAGTTAGTTTTTCAAGTGACCCTTGAGAAATGTGGAGACAATACAAACAGAGCATGCAGAGACAATCTTAAAGTATAGTGGTGAGATGGAAAAGAAAATACATACTGAGAAAGTAAAACAAGGTAAAGGGGGCGCAGCAGAAAGGAAAGGAGAAGAAATTGAAAAATAGAAGTAGGTGGTAAGGGTTCCATGTAAAGAAGGTAAAGAAATAGATAGATATAAAGTATGAGATAATTTAAAAGCTCCTATGGGTGTAAAAGCATATAAGATGAGAGTGTTTATTCTTATTAACAAAAATACATTTTGTGACATTATATTTGAGTTTGTTTTTTCAATGGAAAATTTTCTTGGAGAATATGAAAAAAGTAAGACTGTAACCCATGGAATCTTTATGTGATAAAAACATTTAACAGGGAAACAGAAAGGAAAATGCATGTACAATTTTAAACAGATATAGAAAGAGAGACTTTGAAAATTCACCTGAAAACTTTATGTAAAGAAGTGCTGGAAATTGCAAAAGTTTATGATAAAAGGGGTTTATGGACTAGTGGATGGTTATGAGATATTGTGTTAAAAATAAAAAGAGAAACATTATACATATATAAGTTTTATAAAATACTGGGGGCAACCAAAACATTTTTTGTGGAAAAGAAGAACATGTGATAAGTAACTGTGATAAAAGAAAATGTTATATTTGTGCAGAAATGGAACATGATTTAAAAAAGTTAATTCAAATGTTATAAATATAAAAAATGGACATTTATGGATGGATTACAAAAATAAACATAAAAGAGTAAAGAAGTGGATGAAGAAGCATATACACAGCTAATAACCGAGGGTTGGTATAATGGTTAAAGTGTTTGATTCTCATCTTTGTGAGGAAAATTGGCTAGGCTTAGAATTACCTATTAAAAGGCTAGCCCAGTAATTAGCTATGATCTTATGAAACCATGAATTTAAGAAAAGGGGAAAATGAAAATTTTAGAGTGCTTTCTGTAAATATGAATAGTATTAAGAATATAGTAGTATACTGGAATGTTGTAATACATTTGATGTAGATGCAATTATATTAGAAGACACAAGATTTTTAACAAATGATAGATTACAAACAGAGAAACTGCGAGGAGCAAAGATAATCTGGAATTTGGGAAATAAAAATGTTCTGGAATAGCCACATTTTGTAGAAATACAGTAAAGATATAATATGTAACTTTAGCAAAAATGGGAAGATTAACTGTTGTAAATTTAAAATGGAAAAAACAAGTACATAGAGTTATAACATTGTATGTTTACACTTATTGCAAAGAAAAGAAAAGCTTATTTCATCAGACTTTAGAGTATGTAGTAATAAATATGAATATTATAATAACAGGAGACTTTAATCATGATTTAAGAAGCAGGCATAAAAGGAAAGAAAATGATACAAGAAATAAGTTATATGTAGTAAGTTAAAAGTTTGGGACAAAAACTCATGTATTCAGACAAAAAGAAAATAGGACCAGCATACAAGGCACCTTAAAAATAAATGTATTGATTGAGGTTCTTAAAAAACAGACCTGTTTCAGCAAATATTTAACAAAGCCTTCTTCAGTGTTTAAAAAAACAACAAAAAAGAACCTGTATTTAAATACTCAAGTGAGTCATGTGCTTAATTACATATGCTCATTCAGACCTGGCTTAAAGAGCCCACCAAGTTTAATAATCCATTTTTTCTCCATTGAATTTAATAAATTGTGCCAACCTGATTGGAAGTATCCAGACCACATTATCAGGGGATCCATTAATTGGTTGCTTCCCTTGTGGACACTGTATCTATTGTAACATCATACTCAAAATCGCCAGTTTCAGCAGTCAAAACACCTCTCAAGTATTCAATATAAAATTTTTTTGCTAACTGTTCCTCAGACTGGGACATTTATTTGGCCAAATGCACATGTCCTGCATTCTATATTGGCCAAACCTCCAGACCTTTGAAGCTTCGAATCTCTGAACACTTTAGTGATATCAGACACAAGTGAGACACCAATGCTTTATATAAACATTCTTTGGTACATCCAAAGGCTACTTTTAGTTTTACCATTATTGATAAAATTAGAAGATCCAGGCATAACAAATCAGGTTGGCACAAAACGGTTAAGAATTCCAGTTCTGTTAACATATGCTGATGACATTATAAGAATTGCAAAAAAAGAAACAAAATTTGGATTAAAGAAGTAATAATTTGCACAAATAAATGTCTAGAGGTGATAGGAGTGACTTTATATAACGAGAAATGTAAAGGTTCCGGTAATGCATTATAATATAGGAGGTATATATTTATATTGAATGAAATTCTATTTCACGTATAATATTTGGGAAAAAGATACAAGTAGAATTCAATGGGAAAAAACAACAGAAGAAATAAAACAAAACTGCCATTTTTGGAGAACATAAAAATTATCATTTAGAAAAAAAGGCTTATTTGATAAATTCACTACTGATGGGAAATATAGCATACTTAGTAAGTATATTTATGTTGCCAATAGTATTTACAAATGAATTATTGCATTTTTTTATTTATATGGGGTTCTAAATTAAACCCAGTTAAAAGAGGAGTATTTGTATGTAAATGAAGAGGAATGAGGTTTATGATTAATTAACCCAGTAATATATCCTGCTTCCTTAAATTTGTATAAAGTATTAAAGTGGATAAATGAAAAAGATGAGAGATACGCAGTAAAACTGTATAACTATAAGTATGATAAATTTTGGGGTATAAAAAACAGGAAAAGAGAAAAAAGAATGTATAAATGAAGAAATAAAATGTTACAAAGAAAAAAATATTTTTGTGAAAAATAAAAATTAATGATATAGGAAAAGAAAAGTATGGTATAAGAATGTAATGATAAAGCACTACTATATAAAACCATACTATATATAATTATGGGAAAATCTAACAGATGAAAACCTTAAAAGATATAAAATAAGAAGCAAGTGGTGCAATCAGAAAGTAAAATGTTAAGATTTTTTGCAGAGTCTGGTAATAAATAAATTACCAGTTAAAGGAAATATGCCATGTAAAAAGAAAAGAGACAAAATATGTTTACATTGTCAAGAAGAAGAAACTACAGAACATGTATTTTTGAAATGTAAAAGAATAAAATGTTATGGGAAAAACTATATAAAGAAGATTTTTTTGAAGATACAAAAGAAGTGGATAAAATAAACATGGACATGATTAAATATGGATATTAGAAGAATAGAAGTAAAGAATATATTAAAAACAATAGATAAGTTATTTATGTCATATGGGTTATATGGGCTGAAAGAAGAGATGAAATTATGTTTAATGTGATATTAAGTAAAATATGATGGTGGTTATAGAAAAAGTAGTGAGGGATTAATGTGGATAAAAATTTAGTATGATTGTAAAGGAAATTATGAAAATGTATATATCTATATATTTGTACATTTATAAATATTTCTAAATATGTAAATATGTTGTAAATAAGAGTTTTTTTTGTATATAAATAAAGTTCCCCTACACTTTTCAATAGATTCTATAGAATCCTTCACATACACCTGAGCTAGCACCAACTCAAGCAGATGGGGGACTTAGTGTAACATGTCATCTGAAGGAAGGCATCCTCAGAAATTCAGCACCCCTTCCATTCTCCATTGCAATGTCAGCAATACATTTACCTACTGTGGAAATAAAATTCACAGCCTTCTGCACCAAAGGTGAGTGAGCTTGCAACTGACACTGACAAACTGCCCTGAGTTTGTAGTCAACCATAAACTCGGTCAGCCAGAGCCCCCCTCATATGAGCTTTGACATCAGATAATAACTACCAAAAAGAGTAGTCCTAGGACCAATCACTGAGGGATACTCCTGTTGACTACTCTTTTCAATGAGAGTGTACCTCCAACACTGAAAGGTTGGGTTCTGTCCATTAGCCAGTTTGCTATCTGGTGGGTAACACAGGGTTTTACATTTAGTTTGATTAGCTTATTGATAATTTCAGAATGATTTGACAAAAGTGGTTGGAGAGTAACTCTCTGATCACTTTTGTCAAATCATTGTTCTCTGAAATGACTTTTTCCAGTTTGCTCTTATAGTATCCACACTGTCTTCACTATCTAAACCAAAGAGAATACCACAATTAAAAGGATACCTCTTGTCAGCTTGTGTATGTGTGTGTGTGTGTGTGTGTGTGTGTGTGTGTGTGTGTGTGTGTGTGTGTGTGTGTGTGGAGGAGGACATATGCAGGTGCATGAACAAGTGCATATGCAAGCGTATGTGTGTGTGTGTGTGTGTGTTTGTGTGTGTGCGTGTGTGTGTGTGTGTGTGTGTGTGTGTGTGTGTGTGTGTGTGTGTGTGTGTGTGTGTGCAGGTACATATAAGTGCATATCTGTGTACATGTGCATGTGTGTGTAGATGTTTATGTGAATGTGTGTGCAAATGTGTGTGTGTGTGTGTGTGTGTGTGTGTGTGTGTGTGTGTGTGTGTGTGTGTGTGTGTGTGTGTGTGTGTGTGTGTGTGTGTGCACGTGCGCATATATATGTGTTTACAAATGTATGTGAGAGACTGTATGTTTGTGTGAGGTGGTAAAGTAGTATAACTCTGCACAGTGAATATACTCTGCTTTTATGTATTTAAATCATGATGCTTATGCCCAAGTATTAACAACTGAAAAAAAGAAATACAGTAGCAGGGAATTCATATATCAGTACGCAAAGCCATTAAAAGGTATAATGAAAGCTAATCTTCAAATCTATTTACAATAAGTCACAATGGCAGCCTTAAAGAAAGAACTATTCCTGTTGTGTCTGAACTGTGGAAGACCCTAATATTACTTTTAAAACAAATTGAAAACCTAAACGTTTTCAAAACATCAACTTAAACAATGCCTAAATAATTTCTAGTTGTGCTCTTGTTCAAATTAAAATCTTAACTGTAAGCACCAAAATCTGCCATTTAATTGACTACTTACTATTCCACTGCTTACTAATGTTACTATTTCCAGTTTTCTGTTTCCTAACCTTCAGTTTGTTTGAAAATACAAGTCCCATTTTATATACTTTTTTTTACTTATGAAAATTTATCTAAGAACTAATCAGCAGCAATACCTCTCTCTCTCATGTAACTATATCTATCTGAGATACTTTATTTCCACTTCAACCTTCTCCTTGCAGCAAATCTAAGTACACAATTTTACAAACTAGTAAAGTGAAAAACAACCAGCCAAAAACTCGATGGGGCACTGAAACAAGTCAAACCACGTCTTCTAGTGTTGAAAAGTTTAATTAAGCAAATAAACATAAAATCAACTGCTTTTCATCCCTTCTAATGCTAGGACTTCATCAGATATAACAAGATAGTAGTAAAACCATGTTTAAATAATACATGCAAATGAAATACAGACATTCTATTGGTTGGGTAACTCACACTAAAAAACACCCCTCCCCCAACTTGTATTTACTATACATGAATATGTTAAAAAATATATGTATATAAAAATATATATATATATATATATATATATATATATATACACAAACATCCTAAAATGTATATATATATATATATATATATATATATATATATATATATATATATACATACACACACACACACACACACAAACATCCTAAAATTTATATATATATATATATATATATATATATATATATATATATATATATATATATATAATATATACTATTTGTAAGTCCATATATATTCTATTTTATCTTGATAAATTTTTCAATTTTAAAATACATAAAATAGATGTTAGATCATTTAATCCTTAATAATGGCAATCATCCACATGAAGTTGCCAAAGTAACTCTAATCTTTCAAGCAATAAAAAAGCTGGACCTCCCCTCCCATCTAGAGAGACCGAATCTATCCCTCTAAATTTAAATTCATGGTGGGGGTAATCCCTAATGTGTCTTGCCAAAGCATTTTGATATTTATTTCTGCTTATACAATACAGATGTTCATAGACACGTTCCCACAACTTCCTGTCGGTCTTACCGATATAAAATGCGGAAAAATGAATACACTTAGCTAAGTAGACCAACTGTTTGGTTTGACAATCAATTTTGTATCTAGTACTAAATTCCCTCCCACCTATATCACAGGTAGACCTAGTGTCCATATATCTACAAAATCGGCACATATTACACTTGAAAATGCTCCTCCTGATAACAAATGGCCTCTTGTTTCCTTCCAAAATTTGTTTTAAGTTAGCCCCTTTTCTGTAGACAATCCTAGGCATTTCATTGAATTTCTCCCTTAGCAGTGTGTCATTAGTTATTAAACTCCAATTCTTAACTATGATGGATCTTGTATTTAAAGCATCCATACTAAATGTTAAGATGAAGCTATATGGGTTAGGTATTACACTTCTTACAGATACAGGGGTATCAATAGTGGCCTCTATGTTCAAAATGGGCCTATAAGTCCCTATACATCTCTTAAGTTGAACTTCATTAATCAACTCTAATAACAAGTTAGGGGGCTAACCCCTCTTTAAAAAGGATCTATATTACAACACTGAACTTTCAAAATTTCGAGTGTTCTAATATCGAACCCTATTAATCGAAAATTTAAAACATCGAACATACAGAACAGCAAATGTTTTCCTAGGGAAAACATTTGCTCTTCCAAAACACATACACACAACACAAGCACACCAAATAAACAGCAATCCACACACATATACCTAAACTCTTACTGCTAACCCTACACTAAACTATACATACACCACTATCTACTACCTTAACCCAAACCCTAACCCTAAAGTCCATCACTATTGCACAGTCACCTCACTCGCCCCCTAACCCTAACTCACCTACCCCCCCTAAGCCTCGCATCCACACAATTGCACACTTACCTGACCCGCACCCTAACCCTAACTCACCTAACCCGCCTTAACCCTCACGTCCACACAATCGCACACTTACCTGAACCCGACCCATAACTTTCCACCACAGCACTGAAAATACTGAAGCAACAGAAATGGACAACTGAATTATTTCCCTAGGAAAAATTTGTTTTTCCTATTTCTTCGATATTTTCAACATTCGCTGAAAACGGGTCGATATTTGAACACTCAAAATTTTGAAAGTTCGGTGTTCTAATATAGACCCTTTAAAAACATTCACAATCACTGAAGAAGTCATCCCCTCTTGTAATCATACGGGCCGCTCTAACCAACTGGCCCTTTATGACAGATCTTTTTTGTGGAAGGGGTTGGCAACTAGAAAAATATAGGGAGGAGTTTGAATAAGTCTCCTTCCTGAAAATTTTAGATACATAACATCTGTTCAATCTATCCTTGGCCAGATCTACATCTAAATATGCTATTCTATCTTGGGAAAAAATAGATGTAAATTTAAGAAATGCAGTAGTGGAATTAAAGTAAGAATTAAAGTTCACTTTACTAGTTTGGTCAGATGTTTGTTTCATGGCTACTGTAACACTTCAAGCACACCATTACTATCTAGTCAAATGGAAGGCATTGGTAACCTCACGACACTCATTGAATGCCTTTTGCAAAAAGTGGATAACTTATCACAAATACTGGACTTATTGTCAAACACTGGTGCTAATATGGGGCAATCCAGACCTCCTGGTGTTTCATGGTGGTCTCCCCATATTGGGAACCCTATTTCTATTAATATAGACACCCTTAATCCTGTAATGCCAGAACTGAGTGTTACAGTATCTACAACAAGCACCGGTGTGAGAGCTACAAACAGTGGTGTTTCCAGCACACTTGTTATCAGCGACAGTTAGACAACAAGGAAATAAACCTCAATTGGGCTTATTGGGACTCCTGAATTTGGTATTTTGATGGAGAAACCTTTTTCCTTTGAGGAAATACACTCTGAAAGTACACAGGAGCTCTCGGCCAGTGAGGTGGATTTGTCTAGGAGACTGCAACAATTCGATCAGAAGCTGGTAAAGCTGAGAAAGCTACAGTTGGAAATCACTTACGTCCGGGAATGTATTCACCTGAAAATCATTCCGAAAGGTCTAAGGTCCTGGCAATACCCTACGGGGCTTGTTGAAGGCTCCCATTTTTATTTGGATCTTGTGAAATTATTTGGCCAACACAGCTTTGAACTACTTGAGCTTATGTGTAAGCATTGCCAGAATGCCATGAATGTCCTTATGGGGGAAACAAGTTTATTAGACAATGACATCAAGATAGACCCAGATTTTCAGAGGTACCGCTTTGAATATGAATGGATCTATAATAGTATAGATCAATATTTGGTTATGTTAACAGCAACCAAATCTAAAAAACTCCACCATGACACCAAGGATTGCAGCCAGGGAACAGCCTATCCCAAACCACCATCCTCTCAAGGCAACTATTTAATTGGTTCATAGAAGAGAATGGGTGGGGCAGTGAATAATGGGCCAGAAATGGAAGAACCCACAATCAACAACAATAGAACAATAATGGCGGATGCAGTCCAAAGGAGTGAACGCATTGCTTCTAATAACACAAATTCAACTGAGGGGCCTCGTAAGCATAAGAATAATACAAATTTTCAGAACAAAGCTCGGAACCATACTCCTCGGCAGGGCCGGAAATCACAGAACAAGAGCAAGAACAGGAAGAATTAACTATTTCTATGCAAGACACTGCCCAAACTTCAGTTTTGCACTGTAAGTTAATTTTAAATTCCACTTTGGACTTTAAGATATTTAATTACTCAGAGATTGATATTGCCCCTGAGTTAGTGGAATTATTTTGATGAGGCTATACTTTTCTGCCTACAGCATGAGCGGACATTGCAAAGACATTAATTGATTTGACATTATTCATGAGAAAATTAAATCTCACAGTTTTGTTAGGTCAGCAAAGTAATGCTAGAAGTGAATACTATATCCCCAGTCTGTATTATCCCCCATTACACCCTGTGATTGCTCTAGATGAGCAAATTTGTGAGTTAGATATCTGCAATATTTTACAGCAGAATGAACAGCAAAAGAGGAATGGATATAACATTAGCAAGGCAGATAAAAGTATGCTCAACCTCCTGAAAGAAGTCCCAGTTAGAATCATGCAGCCAGATAAAGGGGGTGGGTTGGCAATTATGAACATGGAAGAATTATGTTGACAGGATGATGAAGGTTATTACATATGATACTTATGTGGAAGCAACCAGGAATGAAATTAATGTTGCTCATTCTAGAATTAAGCCCTTTATTAATGACATGTTCATAGAATCTAAAACTGATGTAGAACTTTACAACTATTTAATTATGCCAGCCCCTAGGATACCAATTTTATTCGCAATCCTGAAGATTCATAAGAACCTCCAAGACCCCCCAATGCACCCATTAGTTGATGCTAGAAATAGCATCACATACGCATGTGCTATGGTGGCAGATAATATTATGAAAAAATATGCGGTTCTTGAAAGACAAATATGCAAGGACTCTTGGTCTTTTTTGGACAATTTAAATAAAATCACATTTAGTGAAGAAAACAACTTCTTTGCAGTAGATGTAAAAGATCTTTATTCTTCTATACCTCATGGAGATGGTATTCAGTGGCTGGAAGCAACAATGCGAGTTAATGGGGCACCACAGGAAAAAATGAACATAGTGGAATAATTGCTAGATATTATTTTATCTTATCATTTTTTGACCTTCAATAACAAATTCTACCTCCAAAAGGTTGGCATGGCTTATGGGATCCCCTTGTGGGGCCAGCTTCGCCAACCTAGTTATGGCATACTGGGAGAGGGAATTTGTTCTGAATAATAATATAATGTCCAGAAATATATAATATTATATGGGTTTTTTGGATGATATTTTCATCCTATTGGAAGGAGACTGAATTAAAGCACAGGAAATGTTCACTTACTTTAATTCCACTACTGCATTTCTTAAATTTACATCTACTTTTTCCCAAGAGAGAATAGCATATTTAGATGTAGATCAGTCCAAGGATAGATTGAACAGATGTTATGTATTTAAAATTTTCAGGAAGGAGATTTATTCAAACTCCTTTCTACATTTTTCTAGTTGCCACCCCCTTCTACAAAAAAGATCTGTCATTAAGGGCTAGTTGTTAGAGCAGCCCGTATGATTGCGAGAGGGGATAACTTCTCAAGTGAGTGTGAATTTTTAAAGAAAATGTTTTTAAAGAGGGGTTACCCCTAACTTGTTATTGGAGTTAATTAATGAAGTTCAACTTAAGAGAAGTACAGGGACTTATATGCCCATTTTGAACTTAGAGGCCACTATTGATACCCCTGTATCTGTACGAAGTGTAATACCTAATCCCTATAGCTTCATCTTAACATTTAGTATGGATGCTTTAAATATAAGATCCATCATAGTTAAGAATTGGAGTTTAATAACTAATGACACACTGCTAAGGGAGAAATTCAATGGAGTGCCTAGGATTGTCTACAGAAAAGGGGCTAACTTAAAACTGATTTTGGAAGGAAACAAGAGGCCATTTTTTTATCAGGAGGGACATGTTCAAGTGTAATATGTGCAGTTTTTCTAGATGCATGGACACTGGGTCTACCTTTTATATAGGTGGGAGGGAATTTAGTACTCAATACAAAATTGATTGCCAAACCAAACAGGTGGTCTACTTAGCAAAGTGTATTCATTGCCCCACATTTTACATCAGTAAGACTGACAGGAGGTTGCAGGAACGCGACTATGAACATCTGTATTGTATAAGCAGAAATAAATATGAAAATGCTTTGGCAAGTCACGTTAGGGATTACCTCCACCATGAATTTAAATTTAGAGGGATAGATTTGGTCTTTTTAGATGGGAGGGGAGGTCCATCTTCTTTATTGCTTGAAAGATTAGAGTTACTTTGACAACTAAATGTGGATGCTTGCCATTTTCCAGGATTAAATGATCTAACATCTGTTTTATGTATTTTAAAACTGAAAAGTTTGTCAAGATAAAATAGAATATATATGGATTTACAAATAGTATATATTATATATATATATATATATATATATATATATATATATATATATATAAAATTTAGGGTTTGTTTGTGTATATGTATTATATATATATATATATATATATATATATATATATATATATTTTTTTTTTTTATACATATTTTTAACATGTTCATGTATAGTAAATACAAGCTGGGGGAGGGTGTTTTTTAGTGTGAGTTACCCAACCAATAGAATGTCTGTATTTCATTCACACGTATTACTTAAATGTGGTTTTACTACTGCCTTGTTATATCTGATGCAGTCCTAGCATTAATAGGGACGAAAAGCATTTGATTTTATGTTTATTAGCTCAATTAAACTTTTCAACACTAGAAGATGTGGTTTGTCTTGTTTCAGTGGCCCATCAAGTTTTTGGCCAGTAAGTACACAATTTTATTATTTACTTTACTGCATTGTAATGTAACTTATGTTTATCCAATGTAGGTCAATGTAGGTACATCACAATATTGCTGGATTTGACTTATGTTCATGTACTTTAGTAAACATTTTTGTTAATCCTATTTCTCTGCACTAAAATTATTATCCTGTCTGATTTTTACTCTTTGCATTAATGTATGCCATTGAGTTATTGTGCGAACCTAAAAACCTGTTGAAGGACAATTCCATCTCTCATACCCAAACTAGGGAAGGGAGAGGGCAAGGTAAGAAAATTAAATCCTTCCAGATGTCTCAAGCTAGGCTTTTGGAACAACCAGCAGACCTACACCTGATGACAAGAGCTGTCCTGCAGGGACAAGACACCAGCAACTCTTTCAAGTAAGCAGGACCCTGTCATGAAGAACATGGCCGATGAGGGTAAAGATTTTAAATGCATATCTGGCTGTAATCAGCATGCAGGAGAAGTCAGATAGTAAAGCTGTGATATGATATGATATGATATGATATGTTCAAGGAATGCTAGTCAAAATCTAACCTTGATATTTTGCAGTCACTGCAGGCAAGGAAATAAATATCCAACTGGCCAGGTTGAAGAGCATTATAATAATGCAGTTGGGATGATACCAGAGTATTAAGCACTATCCCCAGGTCCAACACTGGCAAACAGCATTTGGTATGTTGCTGTTATTCAGATGGATTTAAGATGTCTTGATGACCGCCAACACCTCACCCTTATATATTAACCTGTTATCAAGAACAATGATTGATCATGAATGCAGGAAACAAATTCCAGCTGATTCAAATGTAATAAATGAAGAGATCAGAGGAAAGACAGAGGGATGTTAGAAGTTAGCCTTATTTTTATGTTTTTTTTCAGTATAGTATATATTTTCATCTCTGGCCAAAATTATATTTTCTTTGTTCTCTCTCTCTCAGTATCTTTCTTTCTGAGTGAGAGAGCCAAGAGGATTTGATATCCATTCTGCAGGAAACTTACATTGCCTACATGTGTCCAGGAGGATACATATAGAACCCTTCTTATACTTTCATGTGTCCAGGAGGATACATATAGAATCCTTCCTATAGTTCCTTGTGTCCATAAGGATACATATAGAACCCTTCTTATACTTTCATGTGTCTATGAGGATAAATATAGTACGCTTCCTATAATACCATGTGTCCATGAGTATACATATAGAACCCTTCCTATAGTTCCATGTGTCCATGAGGATACATATGGAACCCTTATTATACTTCCATGTGTCCACGAGGATGCATATAGAACCCTTCTTATACTTCCATGTGTCCATGAGTATACATATAGAGCCCTTCCTATAGTTCCATGTGTCCAGGAGGATAAATATAGAACCCTTCTTATACTTCATGTGTCTATGAGGATTCATATAGAACCCTTCCTATAATTCCATGTTTCCATGAGTATACATATAGAACCCTTCTTATACTTCCATGTGTTCATGAGGATAATTATAGAACCCTTCCTATAATTCCATGTGTCCATGAGGATGCATATAACCCCCTTCTTATACTGTCATGTGTCCATGAGGATACATATGGAACCCTTCTTATAGTTCCATGTGTCCACAAGGATACATATAGAACCCTTCTTATACTTTCATGTGTCCATGAGGATACATATGGAACCCTTCTTATAGTTCCATGTGTCCACAAGGATACATATAGAACCCTTCTTATACTTCTGTGTGTTTATGAGGATACATATAGAACCCTTCTTATACTTCCATGTGTCCATGGGTATACATATAGAACCCTTCCTATAGTTCCATGTGTCCATGAGGATACATATAGAAACCTTCTTATACTGTCATGTATCCATGAGGATACATATGGAACCCTTCTTATGGTTCCATGTGTCCACAAGGATACATATAGAACCTTTCTTATACTTCCATGTGTCCATGAGGATACATATAGAACCCTTCTTATACTTCCATGTCCCCATGAGGATACATATAGCCTTCTTATAGTTCCATGTGTCCATGAGGATACATATAGAACCTTCTTATACTTCCATGTGTCCATGAGGATACATATAGAATTCTTCTTATACTTCCTGTGTCCATGAGAATACATATAGAGTACTTCTTATACTTCCTTGTGTCCATGAGGATACATATAGAACCTTCTTATACTTCCATGTGTTCATGAGGATACATATAGAACCTTCTTATCCTTCCATGTGTACATGATGAGTAGTATAGAACCTTCTTATACTTCCATGATTCCATGGTGATTAGCATTGAGCCCGTCTTATACTTCTTCAGAACCCTCCCCAGTAACTTTGCAATCAAATACCTTTTTCTACCTACTGCAAGTATTTATTTTTTGTAGAGGGGGTTGCCAAAAGCCATTGCTTTTTCATGCTAATCATCTACTTTGTTACCTTTGACAGTTATTTGTTTTAATTTTTTTCTGTAAACTGTTTTTCTATGTAAGTTTTATTTTATTTTTTTTTTTCTGTGTTACTTACCCTATTAACTATTCATCTGCTTTGAACTCCATCTGTGGTTCATAAGTTTATAAGTTTATACTGTGCTAATAACCATCATGGTTTTTATAAACCTAGCTGTGGAACCCAACCCATTTTTTTTCCACAAGTACCTTGGACACCTATATGATGGGGGTATGTTAGTAAGGAGGTAGTTAAAGATTATGTGGGGAGTATTTTAGTTGGGGATTAATTTGCTTACTGTTGACCTCTGTCCATCAGAGACATGGATGCCAGACCAGGGTTGAATTTGTGATTTCCCATCCAATGATCAAGGTTTTGGATGAACTCTGCTGCATGTGGATGTGGAGCTTATTCATTATACCATCTTCCCTTTCAATATTTTATTTTATAAAACCCTTAAATTGCACCTGATAATAAATTGCTATGCATTACAAGTGCTTATAAACTGAGCTGCGTATTGATGGAGTTGTAACAATTCATGGTCACAAAATTAAGGAAATGTCTTTCCTTTTCTTTTTCTGTTTTTTATACTGCTGTATTGGTAAGTGCCTTATAGAATTTCCATACCTTTCAACTGATATGATTTCAACATAGCAGTATGATTTTTGCTCTCAGGTTTAGCTTTGCTGCTCCTAGATTTACAGTGCTCCTCCTAAAGTCAGACCTTTTTATATGTACATGCTTGTATTAAATTCAGAAACTAAGCCTATGGGAAGAAATCAATACCACTAATTACATAGGATCAACTATATAAAGACATCATAATGAGCAACATAACAAAGGGCTCCTGTTTCTGATACTGCTATGATTTGTAAAGGCCAGTGATTTGGTTTTTAATGTTTAACGGCTGAGAAGTATGAGAAGTTCATTTATAAATATAGATCATCATATCCCTTTCTTGCAGATCATCACATCAAATCTAAAAAGCTGGGTGTTATAGCTGAGATATGGCCTAGCTATTCTTTCCGCATTCTATATTCTAATTAATCATTGTGCCAAGAATAGGCTGCTAGACTTGTTATCTGCCTTATTTAATACTCATTATTTATACAACCTAAGCAATTTGCACAAAGACCACATAATTTCCTGTGAAATATTTGCATAGGAAGATTAATGACAGCATAGTCTACCTTAACTGTTATACCTGCAGATGCTTTGTATTGTTTTTTAAGAAATTGCAGGTTTAGTGCACAACTGATAAATTAAAACGTATAGCCCCTGAGAATGTTTCTAGAAGCAGGGTCAATGCACCATAGCTAAATTTAAACTTATGCTTGTAAGACTGATACCGCTTATGTACTATGTAATTCTGTCTGCTTTATTCTGCATTCAAGTATACCATTCTTCTTAACATAATATGGAAAACTCACAAAGCAGTTAATGTTGTCACTTCTAAGATATCTATGTACTTGTCCTCATGGGTTATAATTTCCACCACAACAACATACATTTTAAGATGCTTCTTACAGTTATGTAAAATGTATATATCACTGCTAAATTTAAAGTGATCATGTTAAAAAGGCCTAGCTGTTCTGGCTGTAAACTACTTTCATTTCTAAAATGAAAGGTGATAACCTTGTTGTCCTTTTACTTGAATTCCTAACTTTAATAAAATATGTCAATGGCATCCTTTTTGAATGTGCTGTTTGTCCCTGTGCAATGATATTGTCATCTAGTTACTGCCTTTTAAGTTTCTCAAATGATTTCCTTTCATCTCTGCCCTACACATTAATATTTGTACTCTGAATGTAATGTTTGATGTAAGTTATAGCACACAGTAGCAAAAGTGTAATTTGTTCACAGGTATGTCAGCAAGTGCACCGCCATTGGTAGAATATGATGCAGGAGAGCAGGCTGATGTTGAGAGCCATGTGACAAATGACAATGATGACATGATGCCATAACTCTCATTCTCAAAGTACAAACTGAGCACAGTGGCACACTGTCACAAAGTGTGCTGAGAGGTGCTCCACCCACACAGTAGGTTGATGACTCCAACATGACCAATGCTGGGCCACAGGTACTGCACCATGATCACA
>NC_056746.1:376152862-376217862 GCF_019279795.1 Protopterus annectens
CTAATGCTCTTATTTGCCTGTGCAGGCTAAGGAGAGATTGCTTCCAGTTGGGCACCTGCTACTTCTTGGTCCTGGACAGCAATTTTTCCTTTTGTTATATAGTTAATTTATTGCAGATGTCCACCAGACAGGTTTACTCTTCCTTGCGGAGGCTGATTTTGCCCTGTCAGGTATTCCTGATTCCATGCATCTATATAAATGCTCATATAGTACTTTGGTGTAGATTTGGACATTGGTGCCAATTCCTACAAAGGCAGAGGAGGCTTTGAAGCTGTTTATACCATCCCTTAGGAGGTTGTAATCAGCTTTGGAGAGTTTTCTTTGTACGACCCTAGCTAGATGAGGGTCAAAGGAGATGGTGAATTCGAAAGTGACTGCTTTATGGTCAGATTTTTCCAGGGAGGATGATACTGTAGGGGTGCTGCAGTAGTTACTCATGTTGGTTAATACCACTTCCAAGATATTATCACCTCTTGTCAGGGTATCGACTAGCTGTTCCAAGGCATTCGCATTGACAAAATCAAGGAATCTCTGGGCATTTGTGTTCTGGCATGAGTAGCTTTTCCAATCTATGGTTGGGTAATTAAAGTCACCCAGGATCAGGGTAAAGGGTAGAACTTGATAGATTCGACACTGTATAGACAATTATAGTTCTAGGTTTTTAGTTATAAAACATCTAATGTGATATGTGCATCTAATTGTGAATTCTGCCTCAGTTTTTATGCAGGATGGAACAGTACAGAGTTTTGTGGAGAATCTAGGAGGATATATACATATTCCATTTAGAACTGCAATAGTGCTAATGCTTTGTTTAGAAATTCAGTTAGTTGCTTAAATTTTACTGACTTTAAATTTATAGTAATCAATTATATTCCTGTAGTACCCCAATTCTTAATGACAAATACATTTTAAAATCATTTTAAAAAGAAGGAAGCTGAAATACTAATTACAAGTTTTATGTGTTTTTTATATACCATGTATACATATCTCTCTCTCTCTCTGTGTATATATATATATATATATATATATATATATATATATATATATATATATATATATATACACATGGGTCTACGGGTCTACTGCTCTACATCGAAAGAACACTTCTTTGAAATAGAGCAGGAGCCCACACTTCAGCGAAAGTTCACTTCAACGAAAGTGCACTTTCGCTGAAGTCTAGTTCCCCGGGCGACTCAAAAAAACAAAACAAAACACTAAAACATGTTCACCCCCCACACCTCCCCTACATAAATATACCAACTCCAAGATCGCACTACAGCGGGGAAAAGGGAATATTACCATTCCATGTTGTAGTGTGACTGCCGAAGTCAATGTTCAAAGTTTCACTACTTCAGACAAGTGGACTTGGTGAAGTGGGTTCGAAGAAGTGAAACTTTGAACATCTGAACGGATCCCATATATATATATATATATATACACATATATATATATATATATATATATATATATATATATATATATATATATATATAGGTTTACTATCATAAATTTGAAAATCAGAACAAAACGTATCTGCATTTTCGAATTTATACTTCGGAAATGAACATTTCCGAATTTTCCTAATGTCGAAAACAGCTGTGTATTGTCGAAAATGTCGCTCGCGACATTTTCGGCAATACACAGTACTCCCATCCATCCTGTAACTACCTACGTAACTAGCCTAAACACACAGTTATGTTATGCACCCCCCTGCACCCCCCCTGTGGGGGGGCTGTGCCCCCACACCCCCCCAACTTAATATTCCAACTCCGAGATCGCACTACAGTGAGGAAAGGGATGTATTTCCCTAACCGCACTGTGCTGCGATTCCCTCACATGAGCAAACGTTAGAATTGCGAATGCACAGTCCATTCGCAATGGTAACGTTCGCTCACATCACCTGCCAAAATATGAAGTATTCGAACATCTGTTGTTCGAATACTTCATAGCCGTGCAAGTGTACATCGGCATTGTGATAGTAAACCATATATATATATATATATATATATATATATATATATATATATATATATATATATATATCATTGCATCATGAAATACAGAACGTCACAAACAGCGAACCTAACAGCAGCCATCATTATAGATTGAATCTAAAATGATTTAACATAAAAAAAAAATCTAAACTAATTTTTTTTTGCAGGAAGAATTACCCCCTGTACTTCTTATACCCCATGCTAATTATAACAACCCATGCTAATTATATATACCAACTCCGAGATCACTCCACAGTGGGGGAAGACAAATTCTCTGTCCTGCTGCAATGAGACCTCCCAAAAAAAACAGCCAGAAGGCTGAAGCGCAAGAATAGAATGTTCACTTTTCTGAGCATTCTGTTATTCCCACCCACAAAAAATGTCACTCTTCTGACTGTTCAGTTGTTATGCACAGTAACTCTATGTGTATATATATATATATATGTTTTGTATTTTTCCATGTGTTGAATTGAATTGAATAATTTGCATTGAGTCAGTTGTGAGCACTAACACAAACTGTGAAATATTACAACCTTAGTCTGAAGGCATCCTTATGAGATGAAAGTAATTACTGTGTCAGTATAATACAGGAATAATACCATTCTTTGCTACTTTTATTGTGCTGTTGTTATGCTTACAGTATCTTAGGTTCATAGATTAGTACTAGACTAACTACCCTTGTGGGCTATTTTAAGCCTAGACAGTTACCCCATGTGGGAATTGAGCCCTGCACCTTGTGTTTGTAATGTAAACACCTTAACCATTATGCCAGCCTCCCATTCCTAAATAGCAAAAGGCATGTAAATGCATCCCATTTGCACATCATCATTTCAGCACTGGCACACATTTCCTCATTTATTATTATGCACTCATCTGCCTGCACCTTTTCCTGTAACTTTTAGATGGTTGCACATGTGCAACAACATACTATGAATCTCACTATGTTTGCACATATCTGCAACTGTGAACTTCACACATGCATAACTTATGAAATGCCTGTCAGTTATTGCAAAAGATGAAGACTATGAGCTGTTAATAAGCTGTGTCCTGCAGTCCAGAGCTTAATTCCTTCAGACTCCATTTGGCTCCTTTGTGACTCTCAGCAAGTAACTTAACCAGACTATGCTCTGGGGAACTGGAAAACTAGGCTAGACACCCCAACAGTCTCCTTAACCACAAGACTAATTATGTACCTAAGAACTATAAATACTGCACATAGTGTCTTCATAGGAGGCAGTTATAATCTTCATAGGAAGCAGTTATATAAATTGTAACATGATTTGTAGGCTTGGTCAGTTCAGCCCTCTCAGCTGTCCCAACCGAACTCTCTCCCTAAGCCAGGTTGATGTATATATGGATCCTAGCTTCTCCCATTTTCAAGCAGTCAGTCCTAAACATATGAAGTCACTTCCTCAAACTCATCTCTCATTCACTACTACAGGAGTCACAATATTCAACATGTTTCAGCTCTGGTGCTTCAGACATCATTCACAAACTATTCAGGACCATTAAATGATCTAACATATCTCCACACTGCTGCTATCACTCCTCATTCACTTGGCCACACAGTACTATTAAATGCCCTTATAAGTTCATAACTTCAGTTACAGTGTGTTTAGACCCAAAGGCCATATATGAACACTGATTCCTCAAGAAATGGAGCAAACACTTTATCCCCTGCCCATGTATCCAAGTTACTTTAAACACTCTCAAAGCTCTTGCACTGTTTAATCCAGGATGGAATGTTGCTCCACAATTTGGTAACTTTAACTGTAATGTATCTGCTCTTCCATACAAAATATCCAAAGTTGCACTCGAAATCAAACTATCCATTTATACATTCCACCATTGTGACATAGTAGGGCGATGTCTAACTATGAATGGGCTTTGCTTTATCAATCTTTTAAACATTTCTGTATACTCCAAATATCTTGCATATTGTTGCCCTTCTACAGTAACACACATCAAGTCCTATCTGGATCTCAGGCCGGACCACACTGTTTAATTCAAATATGTACTTCTGAGGTATAAATTTCTTTGCTCTGAATTGCACACATAAGTACATGAGGTCTTTGCAACAAACTGCATGCATTCCATTTTGGGTTATTATACAATTCCCCAGACATAGTCACAGGGATTATAACTTGGAGTACACCATACATATCAGACAAGATGTCTTGACAAAAGGTCACATCTTTTGTGATCATGCACTCATAACTGAGATAGCAAAATATCACAACTAGTGAAAATCAGGCACCTTCTAAAAGAAAACATCTGTAGAAATAACATTTTTGCAGGGAGACAGGTCTCCCTAAAGTCCACAGAGACAGAGCATGGGGTGCACCCTTAAATCGCTGCTACTTGTAAGTACCAAATCCAAGAATGCTGTATTTAGAGGAACATCTAAGTATTAAAATGCAAATGCCTAATTTCACTCTTCACTGATCTCATAATAAAGCACTGATCAACAATGTGTTGAATATGAGTGTGGCACCTATCAGAGAGTTCCCTTCTTCCCTCATGCTATAGCATGTGTTGTAAAGTTAGAATACAAAAGGAAAAAGGTGGCATAGCTTTCACCCATGCCAGTTACAGAAAATGCATTAAGAATGCTTCCCAGCTCCAAGAAACTACTGATTCAGACATTCTCAAACTCAGAATAAAATGTTTCACACTGGCTTGCATGTACATATTCCTAACTGTCCTAATAAAATAGTGGACAATATATTATGTATAACACAAAATAAAAAAGGTGAATTATACTCCTAGGATTTTTTGGATCTCATCTACCTTTAACCCGTCTGCCTATCAGCCTCTTTGGCCTTGCTCAGCTCATTACTAATACAGAGACCAGATAAGTTACTGGTAGGGACAAACTCTCAATGGGATTCTAATGCCCAATTCCAATAATGCAAATGAGGCAGGTATTACTAATCCTCAACCATTTTTGCCATCTGGGAACATAATAAAGCAAGAAACCATCATCTCTTCATAATGTCACAAAAGACAAAAAAGGTTCAATATCCCTACATTCTTGTTGACCCTCTGAAATTTCAGCTAGTCATCTCTTACATACCTTGGTCTCAGAGATACCGTTACTTGTCTTAACCACTCTTATTTCAGTTTTCTTAACAGTGTAGCTCTTCTAAGATATATATATATATATATATATATATATATATATATATATATATATATATATATATATATATAGATATATATATATATATATATATATATGTATATATATATATGGATCCCCTTCAGTCAATCGAACGTTTACAAGTTCGAACCACATATGGCCAAGACCATATGTTTGAACTTGTAAAAGTTCGATTGGACTAAATGGAGATCTCTGTACAGAGTGGAAAGGGAAGATTTCCCATTTCCGCAATGTAATGTGATCTTGGAGTTGGTATACTTAAGTAAGAGGGGTGTGGCGGGGTGCAGGGGGTCATAGCCCCCCTGCTACAGACGTTTAGTTTTGTGTTTTTTTGTTTTATATGTTTTTATTTCAGTGTTTGAAGTTTTACGAGTTCGAGCATATGGTCTCGGCCATATGTGGTTTGAACTTGTAAAAGTTCAATCTACTGAAGTAGATCCATATAAGTATATATATATATATATATATATATATATATATAGATATATATAGATATATATAGATATATATATATATATATATATATATTTTATATATATATATATATATATATATATATATATATATATATATATATATATATATATATATATATATATATATTTACACACACACACACACACACACACACACACACACACATACATACATGAATGAATAAATAAAACCAAGCCTGTACCCTGCCACATCTCCACAATTAAGACTTTTATGTCCCAGCATGATTCAGTCTGGAAACTTTCTCATCCCCACAAAACCTTTTCCTCTTATCCTGCAATATATATAAAAAGTCACCAACACCAAGATAAAGTAATTAAAACAAAAAAAAAAAAAAAACATAAAAAAATAATAAAATTTTTTCTAGACCAGCAGGAACAATAAAAAATACCACTTCCAGAGCTGTTGGAGACATTTAATTGGACTGCTATATCCTGGCAACAAAACATTGCTCTCTGTACCTATCACTGCTCAGTGCTGTAAACAAATTCATATTATCTAAAGGATGCTCACATTGCTATCTCCTCCTTCATGCTTCTTCTTCTGCTACCAATGCATCCCCAACTTCCAGGTGGCAATTATTCCTACATCGCTAATTAGAAAACTATTGTCCAGACGTATATTCTTCCTTTGCAAGCGTTGTGTCCTTGATGAATATCTTTAACTTTGCAAAGCCATTGCATAATCCATCTCATTACTAACCAATTATTCAACTGGTGAATCATGAGGCCCAAGGTTTTGGAAAGCCTTCATTATTAGTAGTGTGCCAAAAAAAGAGTATTTCTACAGATTAGTGCCCAACAACCCTGCTTTCACTACTGTCAAAAATATTTGAGCACTGCTTTCATGTGCAACTTGTGGATGATATTGTGTCCCAGAACATTTTCTCTCTGAGATAACATGGCTTCTGGTCTTTCATCTCAGTGGCTTGTGTCCGGTTCCCAAGGAATAGAATAAAAATATTGTCTAAGTAACGAGTGTAAAAAACTATTTTTTGCATAATAACTGGAACCTTGAAGATGTTTTCCCTCTACCAATATGCCATCACAAAGTTGACTAGGCTGGCTCCACATTGACCCCATGGCTAGTCCGATTTTTTGGAGGTAGAATTCTTTATCAAATGAAAAGTAGTTGTTAGTGAGAATAATGTCCAATAAAATGTCGACTAAGTATAATTACAAAGGTGTTGCCCATATCTCTCTTAACATCAACTTAACCCATTCTATTCCTTCCTGGTGTGGGATAGAAGTGTATAAGTCTTTAACGTCTATCGTTATAAAGTTCTGGTCAGTGTTGAAAGTAAGCATGTTATTTTTTTCTAGGAATGTCCAGGAGTCTTTGCATATTTGTTGTTCGTGATGTAGATATTTCTGTAGTATAGAATCTACTACCTTGGCACAAGGGTACGTGATGGAGTTACGGGCATCGATTAAAGGTCTCATTGGTGGATTAGTGAGACTTTCATGGATTTCTGGATTTCCAAACATCATCGGAATCTCAGGAAAAGGCATAGACATGTAGTGAACAGATCTAAATTGATTTTAGCTTCAATGAACAAATCATTCAGGTAGCCTTTGATGAAGTTATAAGCTACATGTAGTTCATTACGAGAAACGTTAGTATAAGCTTCGCTATGCAGTATGGTTTTCATCCAGATCAAATAATCAGCCTCATCTAGAATTACCAGTCCACCACCTTTGTCAGGCTTGGTGGTCTTCACTTCTGATGACCTCAACATATCCAGTGCCTGTCATTCTTCCCCACTGATGTTGTCATTTGTAGGAGTATGGAAGAAAGTTTTTTATGCCTCTGTTGCCCCTTTCATTCTTGTTTAAGGAACATATATCTAGTTCACATACATTCTCAAATAATAATAATTTGGGATGTAGGGATGGGTTATACTTGCTAGAAACCTAAAATTCTTTCTGTTCTATGTTTCCTTTTCCTAGCAGAATTGTTAGGTTCAATTTCTAACAAAATATTTGATGTCCATTAAGGTTTTAGCAACGTTTAGATGCTGAGAAGGGACAAAAGTTTGACCTTTAGATAAAACATTCAGAAACATGGGCTCTATATCAATAGATGAGTATTTGTAGATTTTAAAGTCACCAATCAAGTTTGTCACAATGGTCGGTTGGCAGGATCTTCTTGGAATCACTGTCTCCGTTGGTGGTTCCGTTGTTTGTTCCTGGTTCTCTGATAATGATTCTGTTTCGGTACTGCCCCTGTGTGTTTCACATTGCAAAAATTTGATTTATTCACTTTGTTGGTTTCTGTATTGTTGGTGTTACTGGTGTTGTTGGAGTTATGAATACGTTCACTCCTTCTAACACAGTAGTGGTGTTCAATTCTTCATCTATGATATCCTCGCCTGTCAAGTTGATCTCACTTCTAAGAACTTCTATATTGTCACTTTGGTTAATGTTGGTATATAAAGTCCAGTTCTGTGATGGGGTGTGGATAGGCTAAACCCTGTTGGTAAGCCACCATGTCTCCTTGAATTTTCCTAGATTTATTACTTTTTAACTTTTCTAGATGTTGGTCTAAACTCGTACAAATTCTAGAATAGTCATACTTATATCTTGGATAATCTAGGTCATTAAGTATGGAATTTTGCAGTGCAGTTGAATCTTTTATAAGGGTGTCAATATACAAAGAATAATGTTTGATCATCAATTCTAGAAGTCTAAAACCTTGTTGTTCAAAAAATGAAAGCAAGTCTTTATGGAAAATTGAATTAGGAATAAGTCCAGTTGGATATTGTTAAGACCTTAGCCCTTTCAACAATGGAACCACCAACGGAGATGGTGATTCCAAGAAGATCCTGCCAACTGACCATTGTGACAAACTCAATTGGCGACTTTTAAATCTACAATTACTCATCTATTGATATAGATCCCACTATTTTGAATGTTTTATCTAAAGGTCAAACTTTTGTCCCTTCTCAGCATCTAAACGTTGCTAAAACCTTAATGGGCATCAAACATTTTGTTAGAAAATTACACCTAACAATTCTGCTAGGAAAAGGAAACATAGAACAGAAAGAATTTTAGGTTTCTAGCAAGTATAACCCACCCCTACATCCCACATTATCATTATTTGAGAACGTATGCGAACTAGATATAAAGCCTCACCAATCCACCAATGAGACCTTTAATTAATGTCCATAACTCCATCACGTACCCTTGTGCCAAGGTAGTAGATTCTATACTACAGAAATATCTACATCATGAACAACAAATATGCAAAGAATCCTGGACATTCTTGGAAAAAATTAATGAGCTTACTTTCAACACTGACCAGAACTTTATGACAATAGACGTTAAAGACTTATACGCTTATATCCCACACCAAGAATGGGTTTACTTGATGTTAAGACAGAGAGGGGCAACACCTTTGGAATTATACTTAGTCGACATTTTATTGGACATTATTTTCACTAACAACTACTTTTCATTTGATAAAGAATTCTACCTCCAAAAAATCGGAGTAGCCATGGGGTCACCCTGTAGAGCGAGCCTGGCCAACTTTGTGATGGCATATTGAGAGAGGGAAAACATCTTCAAGGTTCCAGTTATTATGCAAAGAATATTTTTTTTTCACTCGTTAATTAGACAATATTTTTATTCTATTCCTTGGGAACCGGACACAAGCCACTGTACTAGTTAATTACCTCATCTCATCTTCTGACTTCTTGAAGTAACTTTTAACTTTGATGAGACATCTATTGACTATCTAGATATTAATCTTAAAGAAGACAGGATCTCAGATAAGTATTTAGCCAAAATTCATAGAAAAAAAGACCTATTCTAACTCATTCTTGCATTTCTCCAACTGCCACCCTCACCACCAAAAAAGATCAGTGGTAAAGGGACAACTGGTAAGAGCAACAAGAATTGTCTCATTAAATGATGATTTTAAGAAAGAATGCAAGTATCTGAGCAATTTATTTCTTCAAAGGGACTACCCTGGAGAGTTAATAGAGTCCCTAGTTGAAGAAGTCAAACATACAAGATCTGTAGGCTTCTATGTTCCTTTTCTAGCTGTAAAAGACACATAATGAATTTGGTGACAATATAGTCAACCATTTACCAACTACAGTAGACTTCCAATTTACTTCACTAGATAATAAAGAAGTTATAATAAAGAAGTTAAGGACTACAATACTACCTTTATCACCACTTTTAATGTTAGCAGTGTTATGGTCTCAAACATTTTACACAATAATTGGAACCTTTTACATTCTGACATGTCTGTTATGGACAAAGTGAGTATCAAACCAAAAATAACATATCGGAGAGGTAGTAATTTGAAAAATTTATTAGAGATTAGAAAGGACAGTACACACAATTTCCCAGGTATGTCCAAATGTACCATGTGTATGTACTGCAAGCACATTAACACAGGCAACAAATCTGAAGTAAGGAACAGACATTACTTTTTAAAGAAAAAATTCAGTTGTAACTCGAAACTAATAGTTTGACTAGCTAAGTGTGTAACATGTGCAGCATTCTATATAGGAAAGACAGAGCGTGGACTCCGAGATCATATATATGAACACCTTTATGCAATTGACCATCAAAAGATTGAGAACGCCTTAGCCAAACACACTGTAGCATTTCCTGGTCACAAGCAATACCACAGTTTGTATATTTTTTCCTCTCTTGCATTTTTCTTGGTAAAGTGGTCACTGGTGGTTTTTGTATTCTTGCAGCTGTGTTTTGTTGTTTCATGCTTGGGCCACACTGTGGTATTCTTTGGTTGGGGGGGGCTTTTGTTTATGGAGAGTTCAGGTTCTAGAGGTTTATGTAGCATTGTTCCACTGTTTTCCTGGGTTTGCTCATCTGACATAGGGTAATGTTTATGGGCTCTGTCATGCTAGTGTGTAAAGCTTGTTAGCTACCCATGAGCTTAGCAGGCCTAATGGGTGAGGGAGCCAATCTAATGGTTGAGTTAGTTATATTTCTCAATTATACATGTTTTTGTAGAATGTCCAGACTTTTGCCTCATATCTTTGGTCCTTTTTCATAAAATTGCAGTTTTCTGGCAAATCTTTGACAGGTCATTAACGATTGAAGTCAGAGGATAGTGGCAGACATTTGAGTTTTGGATTTCATGCCCTTCAGAAAATTCATGCTAATACAAAACCTGTTGTTCTATTGGCTTTATAAGTTTGTAAGAGCAATGTTCGATAATTGTCCCTATTTGGGGCCTTTGTCCCCCCTTTGTTTATGACTTTGTCCAGATTTCTTGCTTTAAGAGGTTGAGAGGTATGGAGTAAGTAGATTTATTAGACACTGTAAATTGTCCATGGACAAAAGAACTACCACAGCAATGGTGGTGTTAACATTAATTTGCGGCTAATGGATTTGAGTATGGGTGCATGTGTGTGTTTGAGTGTCGGTCATTACATAAAGCACTAGGAGGCTAAGCTGTAACACACGCACGTGCTATAAAGGCTACTCCACAGTGCAAACTGGATGATCGCTGAAATGGGAGGTGCATACCATTGACACCTTTTCTACTGCTTATTAGTCACCTTGTCACCCAGTGACATGGTCATTGAAGAGATGTCTGATGCATTTTAATGGTTGTTTGCCAGTATATGTGGATGTTAGGAGTTGTCCTCTGGATGTGGTAATGCATGGAGAAGTGTTCAGTCATGCAGCTAAGATGGTGTTGTGGTGCATCTTTGAGGTGGGAGAAAGGGAGGTTTGTGATGCTGGCACAGTATGCTTTGGCATTTGTTTTGTTGTAGGATCAGGTATTTCACTACCTTCTAGCATGGAGTGGAGAGGCTGACTGGGTTGAACTTGCTTTTGTTCATTGTTAGTTATGATGTTTGGAGCTCAGACTGGGAGAGGGAGTGGGTGCACAAGCCTCATGGCACCTAGGAATAACGGTCGGTCCTTGAGCATGAGCATTGTGGTGTAATGGCCGTTGGAGGATGGGGGAATATGGTGGACTTTTATGGTATGGCCGCACATCACAAGTAGATCATAGTGCAGCCAGTCTAGGGAGGTTCAATGAGTAAAGAAATATATTAAAAAAGAAAGAAAGAAATACGAAAACACTATAATGATTGTGAGGCACTGGGCAGCCAATTACATGTTATGGTATGTAAGTGTGGAAGTGTAAGGGATTGTGTTGTGTTGATGAGTAGATGCTGGGTGTGAATGGAGGGTTTGGATGTGCAATGATGGAGGATGTTCCACGGGGAATTAGGAGTTGGTTTTGGAAGGGGAAAACAACATGTTAATGGTAAAATTATTCTATTAAGTTAATTTTATTGTCCGAAAGTTGGCACAGGGGATTAAGGAGGTTTTAATGAGCTGTTTACTGTGATTTGATTGTTCTGAGTGGTATTTTTTCAGTTTCCATTCCTTAACTGGGTGGGTCTAAGCAAGTTGCTTATCTAACTTGGCAGGGTGAGGGTACTCGCAAGCAGCGTCTGCATATGTGTTATAACATTATTAACTTTTGGGAAGTTTTCAACACAACTGTAGGTTATTGATTATAAATATGTTTTAAATGATGGTTTGCTTTTCTGGTGTCTGAAACTTGAAGCTGAAACATTCAGTATTAATGGGCATGGTAAATCAAGCAATTGTCATTCCCTTTGTATTTCTGCTTTAGTAGGTTAGTCACTGAACTTAAAGTCTTTGTACACACGCATACTGACTGAGTGTGTGGCTATGACCATAACTGGTAATTCTGACAGGCAAGAAGGAATAAGTTTAATTGAGAGGGGACAATGTAAAGTTTTTGTTTTTGTTTTTGCATATAACTGTGTCTTTTTTGTTTTAGATGGCAAATTTGCAGAATTTACAGCAGAGGTGGGAGGCCATTGTGATGCAGGTGGAAGAGCTGTTTCCTAAGGTACCTAATAATTGGCTTGACAGAAGTTGGAAGGTCCAGCTAAGGCATTGGATTTCTTAGGATTATTGGTGGATGCTGAACGGGGGATGTTTTGCTTGCTGGCTGGTAAGATGACCCAGTTGAAAGAGGAAGATTGACTGGGTGATCACCAAGGTGAAGGCACAGATTCAGGAGGTTATGAAGCTTCTGGGATGTCTGAATTTTGCATGTTGGGCAGTTCACCAAGGGCTTACTTTTTATAGGTCTCTGGCCTTTCTGTTAAAAGAATGGAAGAGCAAACATCACTGGGTCAGGATTACCCAGATGGTACAGGCTGATTTGGTGCTTTGGTTATCCTTTTTGGAGGGCTTTAATGGTGTTTCTTTTTGGCAGGTGGATTGGGTTGGTCAAGAGGAGCTGCAATTGTTCATGGATGCAGCTGGGGGTATTGGAATGTGTGCATTTTTTTGGAGGAGAATGGTTTGTGGCTTATTGGCCAGCAGATTGGAAAGATGAGTGGAAAAGGGATGTTGCCTTTTGGAGTTGATGCCAATCTGGGTTGTGTCAGTGGTTTAACAGGAGAGTGTGAGGGGAAAAGGGTAATTTTTAACTAAGATAATATTGCAGGGGTACCAGTTTTACAAGCAAAGACAGTGCGATCTGAATTGTTGTTGTGGGTATTATGTAAATTGGTTTTGCAGAGTTTATTAATACATTTTTTGTTCACAGGTGTGCATGTGGCTGAGGTTAGGAATGAGATTGCTGACAGTTTGTCTCAATTTCAGTTTTCCAGGTTTCAAAAGTTGGCCCCAGGGGCAGAGGAAGAGCTGGTGGTGTTGCCAAACAAGGTGTGGCATCTTGGGTTGACGTAACCAGGAGGTTGGTGCAGCACTCTTGGACAATGTCAACCAGGAAAGCATATGGTAGGACTTTAATTGATTTTGATAAATTTATTTTGAAGTTGTCTGAGGAAGAAGTATAGTTGGAGGAATGTCTATTGCGATATTTGGCTCGTGCTTGTGGGCAGGGTAAGGCTGAGCAATCACTTAAGGTAGATTTGCCACTGATTATTATATTTCCACAGAGGGCTGGGTTACATGATTTTACAAAGTCTTGGATGGTGGGGTGCATGTTGAGAGGATGGGGTAGAGGGTAGAGTGACTGGAGTGCATATGAATATCCATTGGCCATTATCAAGACAGGTTTTGAGGGTTTTATTGAGGGGTTTGGCCTTAGTGGTGGGTGAGTAAGTAGACCATGTTTTGTGGATTACTTTGTTTTTATGGATGTATTTTGGGGCATTTCAGGTCTCAGATTTGTTAGGGTCATTAGTTTTGATAGATGCTATGGTTTTTCCAGGGTCAGTTCACATTTGGTTATGTAGATCTAAAACAGATCAGTTTGGTAAAGGTATGCAGATAGTTCTTGTAAAAGACAGGTGTGCGGGGCTTTGTCCAGTGGGTTGGGCTGCGGCATTGATATAGAAATATGTAGGGGCTCCTCATGAATTAGTCTTTGTGTTGAGAGGGGGTAAGGTGGTAGCAGGTAATGGGTTTATATATATATAATGTGAAGGGTGTTATGTTGTATGGGTCTTCCAAGTGAGAGGTTTTCTACTCATTCTTTCCATATAGGTAGGCTTCAGATTTGGTGAGGGAAGACAGGTCCATGGAGATTATCTGGAGATTGGGGTGGTGGCCTTCAAATGCCTTTTTATCTTATATTAGGTAAAGGATGCAATTGTTAATTTTTTTTTTTGTCTTTCAGGAAAAGAGATTGTCACCTTGGGCCATTCATATATCCATTTGGCGGCGAAGAGGGCAGCAGTTAGGATGGATGGAAAGGACCTGGGTTTGTTTTGATTAGGATGGATATTCCAGCTGGCATGGGACTAGCGGTCTTAGGTAGATTCAGCTTACGGATGAAATTGAAGTGATATAGCTTTGGATGGGATTGTCACCTATATTGGTGATACACTTGATATAGCATTATTTCCTAAGACCCATTCAGTGGATAGGATAAGACAGGATTTTGTTATGTTGCAGACATTATATCCAGGCATGTGCATTGTTTGGTCGGAGATAGTATCGCATTTGTGTTAGCGGAATGTTGTTTGTTTTAAGGCTGTGGAATGAGCACAGAGGTTTATTAACTATAGGTTGGCATGGCAGTTGGGGGTGTTGCATATGTATACCATAGAACATTGGGATTTCAATGATACGAACCTAGTTTGGTTTAGCTCTGATAGGGTACAGTTGAGTGAGTTTGGTTTAGGTTTGTTTAACATGCATTTAATTTTATTTTTTGGAAGGTTTGGTGAAAATTCTTATGTAGGAGAGGGGGAACAGCCTGTGGGCAGACTGGTAGGTGTTGAAGAGGGGCAGGTTTGTCCCTCTTCTGTTTCCCCTCTTGGTGTTAGGGCTGATGCTAGGATTTTGGGGAATAAAAGTGAGTGGCAGGAGGCTGCTTGATTGATAAATAAGTGAGCAGAAGTATGAACACTGCTTATTGACTATGATTGATTGATAAAATAAGTGAGTGGAGGTATGGATGCTGCTATTTGGGCAGGGTCAGTGGGGTAAGCTGCCCTAATGTATGTGATAAGGATTTTACATGTTGTGGTTACAACGTTATTGTGTTACAATTAATATTTGAAATGATGTAATAAAGTCATGTTTGAAATTAATAAAGGTCATGAAATGTCAGTTGGTGTCATGTGTTTTATTGAAGGGGACTGGGACAAATGAGGTTTGGAACAAACCAGGTTGTCCAGGGACATCTTTGGTATGGGCATAGAGAGTTAAATGGGGTGGGTGGGTGTTTTTTAAAAAAGGGATTTACGTTTAAGGAATAGAGCTAGGTTTATTTAGTTGGTAAAGGAAGGGTACATTTGTTTGGAGACTTTAGAGGAAGTAAAGTAGATGTAAGGTTGGACTTAGGAGTTTTATAGGAGTAGATGTAAGTTTGGACTTAGGAGTTTTATAGGAGTGTAGCTGTTAGGAAGGTTGCATTTTGCTGTGAACGTGTTGTCTGCCTTCTCTCCCAATTTTTCTTTTAATTTGTTGGTATGGATAAGGAGGTAGGTATTGGGTGGAGAAGAGGGGCAAGCTTGTCACTCTTCTCTTCCCCCTCTTGGTGTTGGAGTACATGCAATGATTTTGGGGAATAAAAGTGAGTGATAGGAAGCTGTTTGATTGATTGATAAATAAATGACCAGAGATATGGATGCTGCTTACTTGGGCAGGGTGAGCAGGGTACGCTGCCCTGATGTACGTTATAAGGATTTTACATGTTGTGGTTACAAGGTTATTGTGTTATAATTAATATTTGCAATTAAGTAATAAAGCTATGTTTGAAATTAATTAAGGTCGCCAAATGTCAGTTGGTTTCATGTGTATTACTGAAGGAGACTGGGACAAAGTTTGTTTTGGATATGAATATTCATGTGGCCATTTTCTAAATGTGGAGGGAATTATATGGTTTGTATAAATGAGGTTTGGTAAAAAACTAATTTGTCCAGGGACATCTTCAGAAGGAGGATTAGATAAATATATTAGTGGGAGTTAAGAGGGTGGAGGGATGAAAGGGTTAAATGGAAAGGAGGGATGGTTGGGAAGAAATGAAGTAAGGGAGGGGATGGGCTTAAGGGGTTTAGGCAAGTGTAGCTGGGTAAGGGATCACATTTTGGTGTGAACCTGCTACCCACCCTCCCTTCCTTTTTGATAGATTGGTGGGGATTGTGGTTATTTATTAGTCTGGGTAGGGCGAAGAAGAGCGACAGGCTTGCCCTCTTCTGTTCCCCCTCTAGTGTTGGATGTTCCTGTCAATGAGTTGGGAAAAGAAAGAGAGCAGTTGGAGGCTGCTTGATAAAAAAATAAGCAAGCGGAGATAAGGACACTGCTTATTAGTTTAGATGCTTAACTCGATAAGTGGTAAATATAAGCAAGTGGAGGTAAGGATACTGTTAATTTGATCAACTGTGTAATTCAATAAATAGCATATGAAGTGAGTTGTTTGACACTGTTTCATAAGTAAAGTAAGTGAGTGAAGGCATGGATGCTGCTTACTGGGTCAGGATGAGTAAGGTCACACTGTCCTGACTTATTTGATTGGATGTGTAATTCAATAAATGGTATATGACGTGAGTGGTGGGATGCTACTTCATTAATAAGTGGGTCTATATCAGAACATCAAAGTATTAAAATTTCGAATGTTCTGATATTGAACAGTATTCAGCGAACGCTAAGAATAGCGAAGCTGCAGAACAGCAAATTCTTTCCTCGGGAAAGAATTCGGTTGGCTGTTTCTGTGGCTTCGCTATTCTTAGCGCTGTGGTGGAAAGTTATGGGTTGGGTTCAGGTAAGTGTGCGATTGTTTCTACGTTAGGGTTAGGGGCGGGATAAGTGAGTTAGGGTTATGGTGCGGGTTAGGCGTGTGTGAAATAGTGACAGACCTTAGGGTTAGGGTTTGGGCTAATGTAAGTGGGTAGATAGTAGTGTATGTTTAGTTTAGTGTAGCGTTAGATGTAGGAATTTAAGTATATATGTGTGGTTGCTGTTTGTTTGATGTGCTTGTGCTGTGTGTATGTGTTACGGAGCAGCAAATGTTTTCCATGGGAAAAAATTTGCTGTTCTGAATGTTCAATATTTTCATGTTTAGATGTTTTGGGGCCGATGAAATTGCGTTCGCTATTTTCATCTTTTGATAACGTGATATAAACGCAGTGAGTGGAGGTATGGATGCTGCTTACTGGGTCAGGATGAGTGAGGTCACACTGTCCTGATTAACATTACATGGATGCTTATGCTGTGATTAAAATCAGATATACTGTATTCAGTTGTAATTAATAAATATCGGTTATCAAAGCTATGTTATGGAAATTTAATAAAGGTCGTCAAATGTCATTTGGTGTGATATGTTTACTGAAAGGGAACGGGACAATGTGTATTTTGGAAATGATGAAAGCTACCACACATTTTCTTCTATTACAAAAGTTATCTCAAAGTTAAAACACTGAAGTTAGAAGGTATTGGGGTAGAGGTCCGCACTATATGACAACTGTGCATATGTGAATTTAAGTTTATGTGAGTTAGTGTTTGCTGCAACTATCTGAAAGTGTGAAAGCTTATAAGGTGTGTATAATTTGTATGGAGTTTCAGACTGCTGAGAAAGTTGAACTATGAGAAGTGAACATGGATTCAGAAAATCCATTTGTAAAAGATATCCTTATCCACAAATACCATTGTGAAAATGTTATAAATGGCTTGAAAGCTCCAGGGACTGCCAAACATCCAATCCAAATAGCTTTGTCTGCACATCATAGCACTTAAAAGTGAAACTGATGAACTCAAAGTAAAGCAATTACTCAGAAAATTGGCAAAATGCTGACAATACATTTCCATAATGGATCCATATTTCAGCTGTTAAAAGTTATTCACAGAAATGCTATATAGTTTTAGAGCAGTTATCAGGCACATTGAAACCATGCTCCAAAGGACAAATTGTCAGTGTTCTTTGCTGAGACCATTTCCAGAGGGTACACTTGTGAGGCAAGAAGTGGTAAATTTTTGACATGGCTCTCTGTAGTGTCTGCATTGAACACATTCTTAATGTTTCACTATAGTGTCTGCTTTGAACACATTCTTAATGGCTCACTATAGTGGCTGCTTGGAGCACATTCTTGAGGGTTCACTATAGTGACTGCTTTGAACACATTCTTGAGGGCTCACCATAATGTCTGATTTGAAAACATTCTCAACGGTTCACCATAGTGTCTCCTTTGAGCACATTCCTAATGGTCTTATTCAGTATAGAAATGAAAAGTGGACAAATATAAAATTACAGAGTTGTAACCCACAAGTTACCGTAAGGAGGGGTTCAAATTCTCTCTCTAGCTGTGTAGCTTATGTTCTTTTTCCATCTGGTTGCAAAGGGCAACAAAAATCCTTAGTCTGATGGCTGTGGGATATGAGTGGGCTAGAAAGGTTTTCCATTTGTTCTGCTTTCATTTCTTATTTGGCATTTGTCCTGCATGATATTTTTTCTAAGTTATATACCAGCTTGCAAAATGTAGTGCCATTCCCCTTCATGTGCAACGCCTCCCCCCCACACACTTGCCATGGTAGCATGTGACTCTTGTTAGCATACCTTTTCAATACTTAAAAAAAATCTCCTTAAATCACATAGAGTTAATGGGGAGGAGGAAAAAATTTTAGCTAGCCCAGGATTTAAAAAAAGGCATATAACAAAATATAAAAACTTAAAATAAAAAGCATGGTAAATGTGGTAGGATTTTTAAATATTTAAATTCCATGTCATTGCAATAAATAAATAAAATAGAATACTGGAGCAAACTATACACCATGGCACACATGGCATAAACCTTCATACACTTTGGTATGCACGCAGTGACTTAGTACCCCTCCACTTTCTAAACATAAAGGTCTACTGACAGGATTGTTCCTGCATAGGCTGACTGGTATTGTCTCTATTTTCATTTATATCACAATGTGTATTGTTTTCCTGTCTCCTGTTAATGATTCCGTCACCACTGAGTAAAACTTGCTAGATAAATCTACCACAAACAAGCAAGTACTCAGTTATAATATAACTTTTCAAGGTAGAATTAATTTAGCTCATATTGTGAAATGAGCCCATCAGCAAGCATTCAGTGTCGCAATGAGAAATAAAGCTTTAATTTTCACCAGTGGTTTATTACTTTGGCAGGCAGGGAGATTGGACACTCAGTTTTTGTTACACCAACCATTAAGAAACCATTAGCAATCTTTATAAAGGGACTGGGAGTGAAGGTTAATTACCAAAAGTTAATTTTCTTTTATAGCGTGTGTGTCAGTGAGCAGAGGCTGCCATTAGATCTCTGCTGAAATAATTCTGTTTATATGAATATATCAGACAGATGGTATGCAGGAATCATGAATGCTAAAGAGACATCAGGCTTAGAAATGATTGCAATAACAGAAACTTGCTCTCTTTGGCATGCGGTACTAGTAATAAACAGAAGTAGCATCAGAGTAGTAATATATCAGTGAGCTGTAATTCTTCCATGCAAACACAGTTCACATCAAAACTCGCTACTCAGAAAATATGATGCAACTGGGACTGCATGCCACCTTCTACCAAGTTTCTGTTTTAGTGCACTGGCTTTAAATAATCAGCCCAAGAGTCAAGCTGTTTTTCTGCTATGAAATGGGATTCTTGATTGCTGCTTTACCATAAATAATTTAAACAATAGTAGATAACATTTCTCTAATTACAGATACTAAAAGCACTGCAATGAGAGGAAAATGGAAACATTCCAAGTGGAATTCTGAACTAGAGCATTGCAAGAAAGCACATTCTATTAAATGCAACTTGGACAGACAGGACATAAGTGCATAAAAAGGATGACGGACATAAAACCGTGATGTAGACCAGGGTTGAGTATGACGCGTCAAAGTGCTAACTGTAAGAGGCAGAAAGAGAAACATTGAGCTAGAAAGAAAGGAAGGAAAAATACAGATGGCAGAAAAGAAAGAGGGAAGTAAAGTATAAAAAATGTGGTCAAGGAAAATTCACTGAAAGTACCTGCTATTAGTGACAATTATTTTATTGATTTATTTATTTAAATTTGTTGACCGGGAGTGTCCGACTGGACGTAGGTCCATTTTCAGCGGAGGCCCGGGGAGAAAAAGCTCCACAGTTAAAATAAACAGACAGTATATACATTGGATTACATAGTGAATAACAATTTACATAGCAATTACTTACAACATATTTACAGATGAAGAACGTAGTACATCAGTAGACAACTAGAATCTTTATCTGTGAAGTGCATACCAGACATTAACAAATGTTACAAGAAGAAGAAGTTCGTGCTGTATAATAAGTACTAGCTTATGAGCATCTGAGCTTGCTATAATCAAGGTAGTTAGTGGAGTGGAAAGAAAGGTAGTGGTTGGATGGGCTGGATGATATTAGAGTGGGAGTTGCAAGGGCATAGCCAGCATGTTTTTTAGTTGCACTTTTAGTAAAGTTTTGAAGTGGGTGCATGATGGTATGGAGGTAATTGTGGGTGGGAGGGAGTTCCATAATTTGGCTATGGTGCAAGAGAATAGTGCTTCACCAGCAGAGTTATTGGCTTTAGTGATCTGCAAGTGATTTTTGCTGCTGGATCTTAGTGGTCTGGTGGTGCGATAGGGTTGGAGTAGATTCTGGAGGGATGGAACATTTAGTGGATGGTTTACTAGTTTGTGGGCGAGTGAGAGTTGATACCACTGAAGGAGGTGAGGGAGTTCAATCCAGCCCAGTTCAGCAAGTGAGAGACAATGGTGACTACAGTAGGGTGCCCCTGTGGCGAATTTGGTGATGTTGTTGTAGCAGGTCTCTAGCTTGTTTAGATCACATTGCCTTAGGATGGTATATATTGGAGAGGCATAAAGTAGGGTGGAGATAAGGTGGGAATTTGCTATTGAAATCTTTGCTGCTTTGGTGAGAAATTGCTTATTTCTGTATAACGCTCCTAGTTTTTTGTGGACTTTTTTTATAGTCATGGATATGTGAATGTCAAATTTTAGTTTATTGTCTATTTCCACTCCTAGCAATTTGGTGTGTTCAGTTGGGTATATAGTGGTGTTGTCTTTTGCTGTGATGTTAAAGTGAGAGTTGTTTTGAGTATGTTTGGTGGGTTGGAAGATGAGTAGTTTAGTTTTGTTTGGGTTGAGTATTAATCGGGCATCGGATAACCATGTTTCAACAGAGGAAAAGGCTTCCTGTGTGACTTTTGCAGTTTTGGTAGGGACTGGGCTGAGCAGATGATGGTTGAGTCATCTGTGCATTGTATGAGTGTGCCATGTTTGGTGGCAGAGGCTAGATTATTGGTGTAAACAGAGAAGAGTAGGGGTCCAAGGATGGATCCTTGGGGAACCCCTATGGAGACAGGTAGTTGGGGAGATATGTCATTCTGCCATACAACGGATTGTTGGCGGTCAGACAGGTAACTCTGAAACCAGTTGGTGACCGATTGTGAGAAGGATAGGTTATTGAGAACAGAGATAAGTTGTTTGTGTGGGACCATGTCAAATGCTTTAGATAGGCTTAGGAAAGTAGCAGAGGAGAGATAGCCATTGTTTTTATGCTGAAGGATAGTGTTAGTAAAGGAGAGTAAGGCAGTGGTGGTGCTATGGTTTGGTTGGAAACCATGCTGAGTACTGGAAAGGAGGTTGTTAGTAAGGAGGTAGTCTGAGACCCGAGAGTGTATGCATCTCTCTAGTATTTTGAAGAGTGGAGAGAGAATAGCTATGGGGCGGTAATTGGTTAGTTCTGTGGAGGGTCTGCCTTTGTGGAGAGGAATTATATGTGATACTTTCCACAGTGTGGGAACGTAACTTTCTGACAGAGATCGGTTAATCAAGATGGATACTGGGTAGGCCAGAGCATCAGCTGCGATTTGTAGGTATTCACTTGGGAGGCTGTCTGCTGCTAATTTGGTGGGTTTAAGTTTAGTTAAGAGTTTTTTTATGTTGGAGGTAGGTACAGGAGAAAAAGAGAAGGCAGTGGGGAGATTACTAGTTGAAGGTGTGGGTTGGAGGGGAGGGGGGTTGTGTTGTTTAGCTAGTGATAGTATGGTTTGGGTGAAGTGTGTGTTGAATGAGGTAGCAATATTTTCTGAGGAGTGAGGGATGTTAGGAGGAGGGGTACTGACTTTACCTGGGTGGAGGATGGAGTTTATGGAGGACCAGAATTGTTTGGGGCTGTATTGTGAGGAGACTAGGGCAAACTGGTAGTATTGGGATTTGTCCTGTTTTATTAGCTTTTTGACTCTATTGCGTAGTTCTAGGAATTTCTGTCTAGCTGAGGGGGTTTTGGTTTTGCGCCAGTGCTCCGAGACTTTATCCCTGTTTTTCATTTCTGACAATGGTTTTCTGTAGCCATGGGGAGGGTTGTGCTTTGGTTCTGGAGAATCTTATGGGGGCATGGTAATTAAGGATGTTCAGGAAGGTAGTATTAAAAAATTCAACTGCATCATCTAGACTGAGGTACTTTAGAAGATGCCAGTTACATTCTTTGAGGGATGAGATGAATGTGAGTGGGTTAAAGTTTAGTTTTTTTACGTATTTGATGGTAGATGACAGGTTTAGCTTGGTATAGGTATTTTTTGAGTAGGAATGTTGGGAGTGATCACTGAGGCTATCTGATAAGCAGCCTGTTATATATGACTGGGGGCTCTTACTAACTAGTATCCAATCCAGGGTAGTGTGCTTGGTGGAGTTTTTATTTATCCTGGTTGGTGACTGGACTAGTTGAGTGAAGCCATGAAGGTGTACATGATGGGTTGGATTGTTGCCAGAACAGGATTGCCAGTCAATATTGAAATCACAAGATGATAGTTTCTTGGGGGAGATGGTGGGTAGACCAGCTGAGGAGGTTTTCTAGGGGAGGGATGTTTTGGCCAGGTGAGAAGTAGCATCCAATTATGTTGATGGTTTTGTTTTGGTTAATTTTGAGGTTGGTATATATTATTTCTTCATTGCCTATTTGTGGAGCTGATGATTTTAAGATCTGGATGTTTAGATGCTGTTTAAATATTATAGCTACACCACCTCCTTTTTTGTTTAGCCGGTCTACTCTTCGTATGCCGTAACCTGTAGGGAGTATTTCCTCACTGGTAATGTGAGGTTTTAGCCAGGTTTCTGTCAGGATGACTATATCTGGGGAGTACAAGTCTATGGTGGCATGGAGTTCATGGACTTTGTTGGATATACTTCTAATATTTAGGCATAGTAGAAGGAAGTCACTTGGCTTTCTATTGGCTGTAATATGGGAGAAGTTGTGGTTTCTAGTCTGATTATGAAGATTGGGGCTGGAGATGGTAGGGCCAGGGTTAGTTAATTTCAGGGTCAGATATTTATCTGCTAAGATTAGTCTGTCATTAAATGCTAGATATACAAGGAGATTACAGTCATCTGAATGATCTGATGTATTTTAACAGTAACACATTCCCTCAGACTTGATGAGAATGTAATGGTTGGTAAAACATCCTTTAGAATGAGATATAGCAAGATTATCCCTTAATTACTGTTATCTTACAAGTTAGCTTACTGAATGGGCAACTTTTTAAAGCAGATCAGACAATGGTATTTTTTCATAAAATGTCCTTAACATCCACAAGTTGCAGCTAAGTAATATGTTAAAGTGGCGATATCACTTCCTGCATCATAATTTGCTACGAAGTGTGTGCATAAAAGAAGGATGCATGTTAAGTATGCAGCACTTATTACATGGGATGCTTACTACAGCATATTTTTTACTTGCATTGTGACAGTTTTACAACAGTGTTTTGTTTTTTTGACAAAGCTTCTGCTTTCTGGAAATGATTATGTAGCTTTTTGCTGCAGTTTAGTCCATGTCCAGTGTTCCTGTGTATGCATGTGCTTGAGTGCATTTGTGTTTGTGTGTGTGCATATCTCAAAATGCTTCTGCAGCCTCAGTTTTCAAAAGAATCTTCAGCTGTCTTGGCATTGTAACTTTTTTGCTCAGCCTTTTCATTATTAGCTGACTATTGTTTCCAACAACATAATTCTGCTAATATCTAATGAAAATAAACCTTATGAAAACTGGAAAAATGAGGCTACAATATGGACATATCTCATTCATAAAATAACCAATTTAAATTTTGAAACCCATGTAATCAGGATATGGTCAGCAGTTTAAATCACAAACTAGGCAAACAATGTTTTTGCAGGTGGGTAAACCCACCAGCACCCGCACACCCCTTGCTAATTATATATATACCAACTCCTAGATCATGCTACAGTGGGAAAAGGGGCACATTGCACATTCCCCAATCCCCACTGTACCATGATCTCAACCAAATGGTTTGACATTTTAAAATGTCAATTATTTGCTCTCAGTCATATGCATTTTGACATTTTAAATTGGCAATGTTATGAACTAGGCACGATATGGACTATAGGTGTGCTGCAAGATGCATGTACTTAGTGGCAGGGCTAGGATTTGGCAATTAGCACAAAGTACAAAGCACTGTTAATGAACTAATCCCTGGTACAGGGTTTGACTCCTACCATCTTTATGTGGCTGAGCTTTTTGTTGTTCTGCTTTGGTCATAAACTTAATAAGAAATGATGAACAATGGAACTTTTCAGCAAAAATCTGAAGGTATGTCCACTTTAATAGCTTGAGATCCTTGAGAGTGGGAAAAGACTGGATATATATGGCATATTCTTATTTTGATTAAATTATTAGAGACACCATTTCTATAACGTATTGCACAACTAATTTGAGCAAAGATATGGTTCAATGCTTAAATATAATGCAATGTTCTCAGATAAAGTTTTGCTTTTAAGCTGATAGATATTGCATGCTTAGATGTAAGACTATTAACATTAAGAGCATGCATTGAACCAACTTTTGTCACAGTTAAGTCAGACCTAAAGTGCATTTTTAGAGAAAGTGCATTGGACATTGTAATTGCCATTAGCATGTATCAAAAGCATATTTCATGGAGCAGAAACAAAGTAGCAAGAGATCTTTCCGATTGCCATTACAAGGTAGAAATCCATATATGTAAATGTGATGTATATATCAGAGCATCTATTTCCAGTTTAAAGACAGTCCAAGCAGAGGTGATAAAGTTAAGCAAGCTGAAAGCAAAATATCTGAAGATAACAGAAGGCTGCAACACAACTTTGCCAAAAAACAATTTCAGATATAAAGATTTTTGTGGTAAAATCTTTTAGGACAGCTGTGATTGATATTGTATGCACACGCATTATTTCTGGAGAAAAATTATTAGACGACTGTACTGATATTACATGCACATGCACAGTTTGTGGAGAAGAATGGTTAACAGCTATATCAGTAAACTGGATCAAAGTGAGATGGAAAAGACATTGACAACTGATAATGCTGGGAAAAATGAACATTAGGCATGATACTGAAATAGAAGTGGTTCCAGTTGAGATATTTATTTTATTTTATTTGAATTAGTTAACCAGGCTAGAACTCTGATCACAAATGACCACTGCCAGTCTTAGCCCAGATACCTTGATTGCTGAGTGGAATGTCTTTAAAAAACAGGGACAGTTCTAAACATGTAAATGACAAAGCAGTGATGTTTAAACAACCATCAACTCTAGAATTCACTAGCTCTAGACATTATTGTGTCCACATTCTATATAAAGACCTTCAGGAAATTTATTATGAGACCATAACGAGGGAAGAGAAGCAAAACATTTTAAAGAATCTGCACCTTCAGTTTGAAAACACTTCTGTGGTAGACAACAGAAACTACTTTGTAGTTCAAGAAACAAAGACCCTGAACATATTTATATTTTGAAAATATTCATTTATTTTATATTGTTTGTTACCCAGCTTACAGTACTGAACCAGATAGACCTTTTTCAAGTTTAGTGTAGGGTTATACAAAACTGAAGTAACCAGAAAGGAAAAACTGACTGCAGTGCAAAAATAAATAAAATAAATAAAGAAACCGAGTAACAATTTATTCAAAGACAGTAGAATATAGATTATAACTGGACAACAAAATCATGTAGTTAAGTACACTATGTACAATATATACACATTTGTAGGTTTGAAGATGACATAGGAGAAAAAAAAAGGTTGTAAGCAGTTCAAGCTTGAATTGAAAGCACCTCTTTTCAACTCTTAGTACAAGAATTCTGGACAAAGCTAAAATAATGTGGAGACAAAGGCCCTGGAATAGGGTACATTTTTGAATATTACTGTTATGCGCTTAGAAAGTTGATAGAATAACAGGTTTTGAATTGCCATGCAATTTTGGAAAGATATGAAGTCAGAAACTCTAATGTCTGTATTTAGTAAAATCAGTCCTCGATGACTTCCCCATAAGTCACACATTTTTATGTGGAACACATCTAGATTATGAGATAAAAATCTGTGCATTCTATGACATTCTGGACAGCTGAGAGGTCTGAATTTGGAAGGATAACTGACAGGATAGATGAAGAGGAAGCAAATTTGGAAATGTGTGAGTGAATTGTAGAGAAGCAGAAGAGGAAGACGAGGGGTATGCAAACAACTGTAGAGAGAAATGTTCAGGGTAAGAGGAATTATAATATTTATATTTATGGGCATTGTGGGAACGAAATGAAGGGGGATGTAAAACAATACATTACAGTGGATAGAAACATAATGGGAGGGATGCTTGGCGACCCTTTGTTAGAAACACACTTCTTGGCTTTCCTTAAAAACGCATTTTTTAGGGACAGTTTGAGTTTATTATTGAGGCAGATTGATTTTCGATTGATAGAAAGTGATTCAAAGACCCCAGTGATGTTGATGAAATCTCCTTCTGTGAAGAAGCATGTCATCAGTTATTGTAAACAATGTTGTTAATGTGCTCCTGCTAGATAAAATACATGCTAATGGATAGAAAGTACCTGGTAAGTTTGGCTGTATTCAAATATTTGATTGAAGGGAAGTTTGTCAGCTGTATTACCATGGGCTGGGAGAATAGAAGCCGGTCTCAAGTTTATTTGTTCGATAGGCTGTTCATTTGATTGTTAAATTATTAACAGATGTTGATGGTTTTATAAAAGATAGTCAGCGTCTATTGTCAGAGCAGATGCTTCCAATGTTAGCAAAACATAAAGAAGTTGTTTTGTGAATTGAAGGAGAGTACTTTTTAAAACAAGAAACATCTTTATTAAATTATCACTTATGACATAGACAATCATACATTTATATAAATGAAAACAAACCATACTGACATTTTCAGTTGCAAAAAGTATACATTAATTATAATCTTCTATACAGTCATCATCAATCAAACATTACAAAGCTCATTCAATTCCTGTCTTCCTTTAAACCTCATTCCTCCTCCAAAACATTATTCTGCATATACCATTCCCACAATATGCATTTTTTCTATGTGATTTGCTCCTATGTTTTTCTAAAGATCCCACTTCCAGTTCTTTTATCTATGTTACTATATTCACTACTTCGCTAGAAGTGATCACTACTTCTGGTACATTTGATTTAGACTTTGATTTCCATTTTCTAGTAATTCCTTTTTTACCAGCCAGCAGAATTAAACATAGCAGGGCTTTACTATTTCTAGACAGTTCCAGTTTTGTAGCTTAGCTTTTTTGGCAGCAACCGGAATTAAATGCAGCAGGACCTTACTATTTCTAGGCAATTCTGATTCTGTATCATAGCTCAAAAATCATTCCTTTAGTTACACCAATTTGTTCACCCAGTATTTCTGACAGAGTAATCTGCAGGGAATTTTTAAAGTCTACCAACTCATTCCATTCCCAAAAATATGTTCCTAATTATCTCTTTCCTCCTCATCATACCCCCAACATTTGCAATCTACCTAAAGAAAAATTATTTAGAGTTTGCTTGGGGTATAAAAATACCTATCTAAACATCACCAAACAAAAATCCTAAATCTTCTATAGTTTGTTGCATATTTGAGAGCCATACATATGTCCTCCACTTGTTTCTTTGTGAATTGCTTATCCACTTTCTCTTTCCATTACTTTTAAACCTCCTCTGATTGATTCCTATACTTATCAGGCAATATTTTATATGCACTATTAATTATCCCATTTTAACAGCAGCTTCTGTTCTCGATTCAGCTAAAAACTCTACCAATGTAGATCCTTCCCTTAGGATTCCCCTGTCCCTTTCTCTTTGGCAATAATTTGATAGCTATCCTTGATACGGAAGGCAATCTCTAGCCTGCAGTCCAAATGTATTATTGGCCTCTTCCCATTATATTACTTTTCCTACTCTAGTTATTTGCTCCCAGTATGTTAGTTTCCTTTCCAGCTTCCTCCAGTAAATTCCAGACTCATCTTGCCTATTCTCTCTACCCCTAATTACATTCATCATTATTGGCAGAATCTCCTTTCTCCATTCCTGTGTTGGTGTAGGTCTTAAAATACTTTCTGTTACTTTATGAGTATAATACACTGTAAAGTTATCTGTAAAGTTAGTGTTATTCTCCTTAAGGATCTGTATCCAACATTTTAGTATCTGCTCTGACAATAGATACCTTCCCCCCTGTTTCATCATCATCCATTTCTGCTTTGAGTTAGAGCTTTCTGCTTGTGCTATGTATAGGAGCCTTAACTACATAGTTCTGAAATTCCCCTTCAAATCAGATAACCCCAAACTACCTTTTTCTAGTGGAAGGATCGACTTAAACAACTTGACCCTTGCCTTCTTCCTTTCCCAGACAAAATAATTCAACTCTTTATTAATTGCTACCCACAACGTATCCTCTGGTTAATAAATAAATATGCCTGACCTGTGTATAAAAGTAAAGGGAATAAAAACATGTTCACTGTTTGTGTTTTGCTATCCATATCCATATAACAGAGCTTCCAGTTTCTCTGTTTTTGTATTAGCTTTTGTCCAGTCTCTTCTTACATATCCTTAGCTGCCATAACAGAATGCTTTTTAACCCATACTCCTAAGTAAATCATTTTATCATGTCCCCATAAAACGAGTATTGATGGACTAATTCATTTGTGAGTACATAGTTTACACCTATTGCCTTTGTTTCATCTTCATTAATTTTGTATCCCGAAAATACTTGAAACTGTCTAAAAATGTTCCACAACACTGAAATTTCCTTTTCTGGTTTTATCAGGTTCAAAATAATATCATCTGCAAATAAAGCCAACTTTTTTTGATTAGCATGCCAATTATATCCTTGAATTTCTGAGTCCCTTATTTTCTTACTCAATGGTTCTAAATATAACGCAAATAACAAAGGAGAAAGAGCACACCTCTGCCTGAGTCCTCTATTCAAATAGAACTTATCAGACAGGAACCCCCACATTAATTTTCTCCTCTGATCCCTCATATATCCTTATTAACCTTATTATTCTGTTAGGGAATGCAAATGCTCCTATTGCCCTACTCAAAATCCCAGCTTATTCTGTTTAATGATTTCTCTGCATCAACACCCACCAATAGCAGTGGTATTCCCTTATACTCTGCTTCCCTCTGGATCATCATCATTCTATTAATGTTGTCAAATGTTCGTGTACCCTCCACAAAACCACACTTATTCATATCTATCAATTTTGGCATTACCTTTGTCATTATTTTAGCCATTATAGACATAAACACTTTATAGCCATGCTTTAGAATCAAAATGGGTCTATATGAAGCTGAATTTGATATGTCTTTACCATCTTTAGGTATTACAGGCACAACAGCTTTCTTCCAGGATGCTGGTGCTTCTGTTAAACAAATCCTTCCAGATTTTTATCACTTTCTTCTCTTCTAGCTTCCAAACTTCACCAGAAATACCATCAAATGCCATCAAATCCTGGAAACTTTCCTGTAGGTTGGTTATACATCACAATTTTTATCTCATCTCCTCCTATCTTAACTGTTAATAAGTGCGCCTTCTCTACATCTAACCTTGGCATATTTAATTCATCTACAAACATTTCCATGCCTACTTTTTCACAATTTCCACATTTCTCTGCTTTATACAGATTTTCATAAAACTTCTGAAATATTTCTAATGCCTCTAAAGGATCTCTGGTTATTTCCTTATTATAGGCTCCCTAAGCTTAACAACAACCCTTTCTACTTTCTGTTGCCTGAGTGGATGTACTAAAAGCTTTTGTGCTATACAGTTATTATAAAAAAAAAAAAAAAAAACAGCTGCTTAACAGCAGTCTTTATAAACTCATGCATGTTATCCAGGTATTCCCTTATTTTTGCTTTAGCACTCAGTAGGTGTGCCTCTTCTTGTTCTGTAAGACTGCCCCTGTTCTGCAATACTTAATCTTTGTCAATCCCCTCTAAGTAATTTTGTTACTTCTTAACCATATCTAATTTTCTTTAACTCCTACCTTATTTTGAAACTCCACTTTCATTTTATCCCAGTCCCTAGCTATATTTTCTGAAGAAATGTCCATCTTCCCTAACAACTCTCAAATAAATCCCACTACTAATTCCATAAAATTCCATTCTGTTTAACAGATAGGCGGTGGAGTGCCATTGTCTCATTTTTGTTTCATTAACATGCATTTTTATTTTAGTTATTATTAGCACATGATCTAAATAGTTATTGGATGTATATCAAAAGTTTCAATTAAATGTACATGTGCCTGTGAAATTTAATTTCTGTCTAGCCTAGCCTAGTTTTGTACCTTGAGGAATATTATGTAAATTCTCTTAGAGCCCCTACTACTGAACTCACATCTTCCATACAAATATTTTTATAAATTTATTCAGTAATCTGCCCTCCTTTGCTATATTTTCCCTGCAAGGCCGCAAATATATCCTCACTGTTACAAATCAAATTCTAGTCCCTACCTATAATTAATATTTCCTTCTGAAAACTGATTATTTCTCCCCAAATTTTCCAAAGTTCCATAATAGCAGTTTTTGGTGGAATATAAATACATCCCAGTGTAATCTTCCTGACTTGTCAGTAGCCCTTTAATACTACAAATCTATCATTATTATCATTTCCTCCTCTTCAATACTCCCCTTTTCCTTTGTCTCAGACATTCTGCTGAATAATCATTCTGAAATACTTTCCTTATCAAATTCACATGCTCAGTTCTTTCCAAATATATCCTCTGTGGCATAGCTATTTGCACTCTACATTTCTTAATATAGTTCACTATTCTTTCTTTTTGTATATGCCTGTGAGACCATTCACATTTAGCGATAATATGGAAAGTGTTGCCATCATGATAACAAGTTATTAATCCTACCTGCTAAGTTTAACAGCTTTTTTAATGTCTAGTTTCAGCTTTTGTGTTACAAGCATACATTAATGTTTGGCAGGATGATTTTTATACAGTTTTTTGTCATATACATTTGAAAGGGGTCTATATTAGAACATCAAAGTTTCAAAACTTCGAATGTTCTAATATCGAACCCTATTCAGCGAAAGCTGAAAATATCGAAGCAACAGAAAAACAAATTTTTTCCTAGGGAAAGAATTTGGTTGTCAGTTTCTGTTGCTTTGGTATTTTGAGTGCTGTGGTGGAAAGTTACAGGTCAGGCTCAGGTAAGTGCGCGATTGTGTGGACGTGATAGTTAGGGCGGGTTAGGTGAGTTAGGGTTAGGGCATGGGTTAGGTATGTGTGCGATTGTGTGGATTTGAGGGTTAGGGCGGGTTAGGTGAGTTAGGGTTAGGAAGCGGGTGAGGTGAGTGTGCGATAGTGACAGACCTTAGGGTTAGAGTTTGGGTTGGGGTAAAACTAAGCTAAAACAACAAGATAGCTACAGGTACAGTGTCCCAAGAGTGAGAAAGAGTTGAAAGTTGGTGGGGAAAGATGAGTAGAGCAAAGAAGATTCCCCTGGCACTAGGTTACAATTAAATTCTAGCTATCAGCGCAAGTAGTACATGATAATGTCCAGCACAAATAAATTCCAGAGTCACTGGTTGTTTAAACCTTGCTCTGCTTTGTTCACAGTTCACACTTGTGAGGTTTGAAGTATAGAAGAGATAAACCTAGGCCTGCTACTGATATAACTCTGGCCTAGGAGTACAATAAAGCTGTTGCTGTGAACATACATGAACTTAAACCTGGAATTTCATACTTTCATGTTATCAATCAGTTTACGTATTTCAGTATCAAAAAAATATGAATACAACAGACTATCAGATATTGTAAAGAAATGCATTCATTACAGGATTTGCATGATCCACCTCAAAAATTATTCAGTGATAATGATGGCAAATTCAGTAATGATGTAATTAGAGATATAGCAGAAAATTTAAATACTGAAACCACAACCATGGTGGCAACATATAGTCCTTGGACACACTCAGACATTAACAGAACTAATACTAAAAGTTAAAGCTAGTAGTGGATGTGGCTGGATATATGGCATTAAATCAATGTCTGATGATGAAAACTGCTACACAGAATGCCCATGTCAAGGTGTGTATGGTCAGACCACATCTCTCTTCTGTTCTGATTGATAAGTTGCCTGGTCTGGAAGTGGCCACAAGAAGCATGGCAGTGGGGTAACATATATCTGAATTAAATACACCAAGGAGATCATTTACAGTTGATCAACATTTAGAAAGAATTCAGTTAGTATTTGAGAAAAACAACTTCATGCCACAAAGGAAAGGCTTGAAATGGGAGGCAAGGTTTACTGCAAAAAATCTGACTGTGCAGTGTGTAAAGGTCTTGGAGCTGTTATTAGGTAGACTAAAACTATGGTATTTGGAAGGCAGGGTGATATTTTTAAGAGTACATCATTCTAAGCTTCATAATGTCAGTGATGAAATGGAGGACTAGTACAGGAATAAAAATGACAATGATAAAAAAGAAAAGTATCAGAGAGTATACCAAAGAATCAAATAATTGAAGTGAAGATAAGACAGAGAATTCCAAAGTTAGTAAAGAAGAATTTAGGACTGATGGAATAAATTCACTACAGGTGCTTCTGCTGCTGTGAGCATACCTCTCAGCCTCTTAGAACAAGAAATCTGGACAAAGCCGCAAATAATGCGGGAACAAAGGCCCGAAAGTTGGGGGACTTTTTTAAATATTGCTCTTACAAACTTAGAAAGTTGATAGAATACTGCCTGACATACAAAGCTATGTCTAACCCAGAATTAATGGACATGCTCCACCTCAGAAAATCCAAATCCCTTAGAGCCACGCGCTCGAGGGATTTGAACCTCAGCACAGATCTAAATAGATTCATAACACAGAGGCTCCCTTCACTTTGGAATAGAATACCGATCCATGTTAGGCAGAGCACCTCACTGACTCTCTTCAAGAGGAATCTTGATGAGTGGATGGGAGATCGTAGATTCACCCCGGGGATTACTTCGGTGTCTCTGCTAGACAGAGGCTCAGTACACTAACCTTAAAAAGGGCATAGCAAACACAATTCTAAGGAAGGGTGGCGAAAGCCAAACACACTCGGGCTAGGCTTGTAAATGCTCCAGGGCAGATAGCCTAGTATGAACCTATGAACCTATGAACCTATGAATAGCACATTTTGCATTGGCATGAATTTTCTGATGGATATGAAGTCTGAAAATCAAATGTCTGCCATTATTTTCTGACTTCAGACCTCAATGATTTGCCAGCAAACTACAATTTTATGTGAAACAGGCCAAAATATCAGTAAAAAAATCTGGGCATTCTGTGAAAATCTAGACAGTTGAGAGGTATAGCTGTAAGTTAGTAGCATCATTCTCTTAAATGGTCAGATCATAAGGTTTGTGGACAGAGCAAAAGGGGTACAACATAAAGCTGAAAAAATCAGAGTGGGCTGGTATTTCTATTGGAAGACACAAGAACTCATATAACTAGAATGTTTTACATTCACCTGAGAGTACACACACAGATGAGTCTGTTGATGTATTACCTGTAGCATATATTCACAGTGAATCAGCAAATGATCATACAGAGTCCTCTGTCTTTTGTTTAGAGCAAGATATAATCCTGGCCAATGACATATCATCTAAGTGAGCAAACTATGATGAGATATAGAGCTGGAAGGAAATGATGCTTTTGAAGAAGTTGATAGTTTTGGTCAAACATCCATCTCCAGTAAGTGACATGTACTGACATAATAACTCTATAAGTATTAATACCCAAAACACATCTTGTGTCTGTATGCTTTGAAGAACTATGCAGCGAAATCCTTCCAAACAATTCAGCAAGATTTGCATCAAAAATGTTATGTCTTCTTCTGTCCATAATCTGTCAAAAGCTATATAATGTTCATGGATATTAGGTCTACGTATTTGCAAAGTATGGAACTCTTGCAATGATTTTGTCTGCTCACCCTTCCTGTGGCAATATATGTGGGACAACTGTTGAAAGTGAAGAAACATGTCTATGATCTGGTATACATTGCCCTACTTGTATAATAATATAAACAACAAAAGCATTGTTAATTCAGGAGGGGACTGTCACAGTTAGACTCTGTTGTGTTTTTCTAGCTGTTGGGGAACAATAATGTAAAAGTATTGCTTGTCTGCCATATAAGTGTCCTTGTATGGGATGGTTCACAAAAACTTGCCACTTTCTCTGCTAAAAAGATCTTGCTCAGTGTGGTTATGAAGAATCTGGCCATACTTTTTGTGTAATTAGACTTGGCTACTATTGATGGAATCGTGCTGGCACATGGAAATCTACCCAATGGTGGCATGCAAATAAGAAATTTCATGAGAGAAGAAGAAAAACTCTCACCCCTTTTGCCAAAAAATAGTACTCAGTAGTCTTGTAGTATAAACTCTTGTCATGTCAAATAACCTTGACAGTGCACTCTTTCTAAGTACACTTTGCTCTGAATTTACAACTGGTAACCCAAGGTTTATACTCTCCACATAATTTGTGTCAGAGATACTTATTCTTTGGTTCAGGAAATTAATTCTACAACCCTTGTTGTGACGTCCGGTTAATATCTCACTGAGCAGCCATCAAACAATATAATGCCTGGACAATACCCCACCAGACTGTCAACAATAATATGATGTCTCCCACTATCCTGGGTCAGTAACTAAGGAGCTTCAATCCTCACTACTGGCTCCAATGCGAGTTTGTCACTTAAACAGGAGTAATATTCCGCAATTTCCCCTAAGAGCACAACAGGGACATGCTCTATAGCCTGGGACTGGACTGCATTCTTCTGTCTACCCCTAATGTAACTCCTTATTACACAAGTTAGAGCAATGTGTCCCAGTTTAAGATCTCTGATACACTCACAATTAAATAAATTAAATCTCACACATCCAAACACATCTGGAAAAGCCTGATACAGATTTTCAGCTGTGTTCCTTCCCCAAAATAATACTGTAATGCTGCTACCAATCAGAGTGTCTTCATGCCCTTTTAAAGGGGTGTCCAATTATGATAATTAAATATTAAAATAAATAGTAGCAAATGGACAAAGCAGCCAGGCTTTTGGAGTGTTCCTGGAAGTTATCAAGGCAAGTATAAGCACTCTCCAATCACTAAAGAAAGCACTGATTGCCCAGCCACAATGTAAGTTAATAATATATGATAATGAACAAAATGATTAAAATATAAAACAGTAATTTTCCAATAAGCAAACAGAACTCAATCACCAGGAAAATAAAATCAATACTGTAGGATAGAAATCTAACATTCAGAAAAAAACTTTGAGTTAGCTGATTAGTTATAGATTTATATCTGACTAAAGAACACTGTCCCTGATCTAACTAAATTATTACAACAGAGCTAAGGCAAGCATACAGTTCTTGGTGAATCCTTTTGGTATCTACTGCACAGCACATCTGTGAACAACTCACAACTGGCTATTAAATGACAGCTGACTACTGACAGTGGACAAATATAACTGACTTCAGCAGGCTCTTTTATAGACTAGCCTAACTGTCATAACTGTTCCAGTTCTAATTTTCATTACATATTTTGAAAATCAACCAACAGCTGTTTAATAAAGTTCCTTCCTGTCTTTCAGCTTCTGACAGTAACACATTGCAACTATCAACATTCCAATGACATCATCTGCAGATCAACTGAATCTGAGACAGTTTGCCCTTAGAATCTTTCTTCACAAACATACAGAATTAGAATTGTAAAAGGACACTGTTTAAGTATTTAAAACATTATGTACAGATTATAAATCAACATATAAGAACTTATTTACAATATCATAGCTAGTCATGTTGGGGGGCAGCCGCAGTGGTGCAGCGGTTAGAATTGCTGCCTCACAGCAAGAGGTACTCCGGTTCGATCCTTGGCTAGGATGCCATCTGTGCGGAGTCTGCATGTCCTCCCTGTGGTCGCGTGGGTTTCCTCCAGGTGCTCCGGTTTCCTCCCACATCCCAAAGACAGCTGTAGGTGGATTGAACACTCTAAATTGACCCTAGGCATGAGAGCATGTGTGTGCATGCCTTCTGTTGAAGGTTGGGAGCTGGGCTAGCAACTCAATACTGTAAAAATTCCACTGCCAATCTTAAGCGGACAGGTGATCCACTGTGGCGACCCCTAACCGGGAAAAGCCTAAAGAAGAAGAAGAATAGCTAGTCATGTTGGCATAATAATACACAGGATAATCTGAAATTATACACAAAACCTCAGCCAGACATCCTAGTACAAATAACAGTGTCTAATTTCTCCACACTTGTCACAGAAAAAAGAAATCAGTGGAATAAAATAACTCATTCAAATGCAAAGAATTTGCAGAATTCTGTGATTGGGTAAAAAAGGCTGCTGTAAACTGCCTTACTAAGAAGAGGGCTTCCATTCTCGGACTTCTAAAAGCTAAAAGCAGTTGAAGGAATATATAATTTTTGCTACTGAATCTCTATATAACCAGTTTTTTTCTCAACATGCAACATCATTGGCAAATCCTGACATTCAGTGGGTGTTGTTTAAATCATACATGTTTGGAGCATGCATGATTGCATTTATTTGCACTCTGTCTATCAAACCATTGATCCAGTACCCTCCTTTTCTAATTTTTTCACATGGGATTGAGGTGTCAAATCAAGAATGACCATCATCTATAGCCAATGTTCAGACCACCAGGTTACCATCCCTGCCGTAGTTTGTTTTTCTGTACCTTACACATGCATGCATGCTCATACCTATGCCAATTTATAAGGTTCTATCCACCTACTGCATATCTTTGGAAAGTGAAGAAAATTGGAGCACCCTAAGAAAGCCCATGTGAACACAGGGAGGGCATTCATACTCTTCACAAAAGACACTCCAGTTGAGAACTTAATTAAGGAACCTCCTGCTATGAGAGAACATTAGAGGATGAATCATGTTCAAAAGTATGGATGCTTTATGGCATTAACGGGGGTGGAGGGAGGCTGGCTACTGACTATATGAAGCTGTCGACCAAAGTGAGTTTTTCTAAGTAAGGGAATTATCTTTTTTATCCTTAAGAAACTGATAATTTTTACTGATTTGACTTGCATTCCTCACATGACATTTCTAGAGGCAGGGTTTCTTTCTTTGGTAGAAGTCATTGAAAATTATGTATATATATATATATATATATATATATATATATATATATATATATATATTGTCAGGAGGAAGAGGAGAGGTGTTTGAGGGTGCTATTGTTATTAATTATTGTAGTGACACTTAAGCAGGCCTGCAAGTGCAAACTGAGAGTTAAGGTGTTTGCTGCTCAGGTACCTAACCACATCAATTATGGATATACATTGGACAGACATCCAGACATCGTTTCCCAAGGTACTAAATGACCATAGACCCAGTAAATACTTTTGTGAAGCATTTGTCTTTAGTGCCCCATATTTCTGGTGTTGCATCATGCTGATAATACAGATTAAAGCTACACATCCACACGTTGGGAGATAACCAAAGGAGTATTGCTTGCAAGATTTGGGCATGACTAACCTGAAGATTTTGTATATTTTGTGGATGCTATCACAGCCAAGTGAATATTGTGGAGTATCTTGAAGCCAGAGAAAATACTTCCACAGAGATATCTGTATGATCTCTTAGGGACTGATTCAGCAAAGTCTTCTAATTTGTGACGTTAATACAAAATAGACAATTAGGTACAAGGGCATGGCCTCCTGCATGAGACGGGGGGGGGGGTTGAAAAAACAATTTCCATTGCCTGTTTGTTGTTCCTGTCTTCAGTGAATGGGCTTTGATGAACTTTTAGTGGATCATTCTATATCCTTATCCTTCTAAGGGTACTGAAGGAGTTCCACATAGTAAAGAAAAGGAGTTGCCATAGTTACACCCTAGCTTTTATTTTTGCAAGCAGCCAACTAGAATCACTACATTTTCATGTACCTTATAGTACAACAATGGTGATTATTACTTTGAACATACATAAGCTACAAGCTTGCCTTATCCCAACTGGTAGTTTCCTCCATAAGAAACCACGCTGTTGTGAAAAACAAATCCTTAAGGCTGTGTTGTATTTATTGATTTCTACGGAATGGTTATTGCTCCTGGTGGAGTAGGTATGTGAGATAAAGTTTAAACCCATTATAGCTTATAGTGATTAAACCAAGATTAAGACCATTTTCTGCCATCTGTAGTACAATGAGTGCAACTTCAAATATTCCGGAGCTCTGAATAAGGCATCAGATTCATAGCAGAAATATTTTGTTGTTGTTGTTGATTTTATTGTTATTAATGCTTTATCAGAAAAAAAAGAAACCAGTACATTTCAAATCCATCTCAAAACACCCATAATAGACTGCAAACAATACCATAGGGTAAGGAAGTTACTTAAAATTACACACACACACACACACACACACACACACACACACACACACACACACACACACACACACACACACACACACACATAGGTTCATAGGTAGGTACTAGGCTATCGGCCCAAGGGCCTAAGTAAGCTTAGCCAACAAAGTTCCCTGGCTTATGCCAACCCAAGAAAGTTAATTTCCTGTGCCCCTGTTGAGTAGAGCCACAGACGTGATCCCTGGGGTGTATTTCCTATTTCCCATCCACTTATCAAGATTTTTCTTGAAAATTGTTAATGAGGAACTTTGCTTGACATAGATGGGTAGCTTGTTCCAGAGTATAGGAAGTCTCTGGGACAGGAATCTATCCCTCCAGCAAGTCCTGTTTATTGTGGTGACAAGATTTAGGTCCCTAGACTATGTAGCTTGGAGGGATTGGGATTTCTTTAGGTGTAGCATGTCCAACAGCTCAGGGTTTGACATAGCTTTATATGTTAGGCAGAGATCACCTTGGAGTAGGCGATATGCTACAGAGTAAAGCTGGAGTTTTTTGAGATTATCAGTGTAGGATATCTGTTTGAGGCCAGTAATTCTCTTTGTGAGGTATTTCTGTGGCCTTTCCAGCTGCTGCAGATGTCTTGTGAGGTACATTCCAAAAGGGACGGTGTGCTGTATAATGGGTATAATGAGTGTTGAGTAGAGGGGAAACAATGACCTCTTTTTTTCCTGGATGAGAACCTTTTTGTGATGAGGTGTGCCATGTAGAAGGATTTCCTGACTACTGTGGCAATGTAATTATCAAAGGAGAAACTGCTGTCCACCTGGGTCCCAAGGTCTCTTATCACACATTTGGTGTTAAGAAGACTGCCACCTATGTGGTACTTCATGGGTACAGAGTTTTTACCAAAGAGGATAACAATGCACTTTTTGGCATTGAGCTTGAAGCCATGGCTCTGACACTAGGCATCTGTCTTAGTAAGGCCCTTCTGTAGGATGTCCACATCATTTGAGAACTTGACTATAGCTCCTAGTTTGCAGTCATCTGTGAACTTTGTTAGCCAGAGGCCTTCTGTGTTAGCTTGTACTTCAGAGAAGTAGCTACCAAACAGGAGAGGTCCCAGGAATGAACCCTGTGGTACTCCACTTGTCACCGGTTTGAAGTCAATTTTGGAGTCTGCATCTTTTACAGTGTGGGTTCTGTCAGTGAGTAAGTTGGCATCCCATCTTGTGACATAGGGATTTATACCTAGTTTAGTGAGTTTAGCTATAATTCCAGAATGGGGGATGGTGTCAAAAGCCTTGGCGAGGTAAAAATATGCTGTGTGAACTGCCTTACCCTCATCTACGGCTTTGGTGACTGCCTCACAGAAGTCGACCAGGTTCAGGAGGCAAGATCTGCCTTTCACAAACCCGAACTGGGTGGGGTCCAGAGTTTGGAGGTTACCAATGTCTTTGTTTATGAATTCCATGATGATACGTTCCATGGCCTTGCAGACGAGACTCATCAGGCTAATAAGATGATAGTTCCCAGGATCAGTGGTGGCTCCCCCTTTGTGGAGTAGGATAACTGTTGCTGTGCACCATTCAGTGGGCACAAAGCCTGATGTGAGGCTATGATTAAACATGGTGCTTAGGTGGGGAGCCAGCTCGTTGTGAAGTTCATGTACAATGCAGCCTGGGATGTTGTCTGGTCCCATGGACACTGTGTTTTTGGCTTTACAGAGTGCTGCTTTTACCTGTGAAGTTGTGATTACAGGGACTCTGCATTCTGGTCACATTTTTTAATCCTTCTGCTCATCTTCCAAGTGGTTGGCTGCTGTGATTCACCTGCATAAATCAACTGACAAAAGCTGATTTAAGTATACTTTTCTCTGCACTTATTTAAGATTAGAAATTTGTAGATAATTGTTATATATAATATAATACAGGGAGATAATACTCCTTGTCTCTAGCTGCAGTTAGTTGCCTGAAGTGTGAAAAAGTGTAGCCATCTGGATACATTGAAAGTTGTTAGACTGCTTTTGAAATCCTGTGTTAACTTAGCCTGGGGCTTTGCATTATAATCTGTGCTGGTCACATTTTATAATCATTCTGCTCATCTTCCAAGTGGTTGGCTGCTGAGATTCACCTGCATAAATCAACTGACAAAAGCTGATTTAAGTATACTTTTCTCTGCACTTATTTAAGATTAGAAATTTGTAGATAATTGTTATATATAATATAATACAGGGAGATAATACTCCTTGTCTCTAGCTGCAGTTAGTTGCCTGAAGTGTGAAAAAGTGTAGCCATCTGGATACATTGAAAGATGTTAGACTGCTTTTGAAATCCTGTGTTAACTTAGCCTGAGGGTTTCTTCTTGCATTATAATCTGTGCTGGTCACATTTTTTAATCATTCTGCTCATCTTCCGAGTGGCTGGCTGCTGAGATTCACCTGCATAAATCAGCTGACAAAAGCTGCTTTAAGTATACTTTCCTCTGCACTTATTTAAGATTAGAAATTTGTAGATAATTGTTATATATAATATAATATAATACAGGAAGATAATACTCCCTGTCTCTAGCTGCAGTTAGTCTCCCCCCCCGTTGTTGTTGTGGTATTAATATTGGTGGCTTTGGAATTGCCCGCCCCTGCAGTAAATCTGTTTTTGAACACTCCTACTGGGCCCATCTCATTTGCTCACTCAACTGAGTACGGTGAGATCATATTTTGATGTCAGACACTCCTACCAGTCCCATCTCATCTGCTGTGTACAGAGAGAGCACTTGCGAAGGACATCCCCTATAGCATTTTAATCTGCTCCTTTTCCTCCCTCTCCACAAAAAAATACTTATAGTTTCTTGAGCTGCTCTTACATAACTGGCTTCTACCTTAATACCTTAATTTGCTGTTCTGTGTGCTTTTAAGTGTTCAAGTGCTCTTATTTGATTTTTCATAAACTTGTTTTTGCCATTTTTAACTTATCTGCATTTATTTAAACTATATTTCCCTTAATATTGCTACACACTCAGTGTGCTAGCTTGTACTGCATTTAAAGTGCTTTTACTACTGTCATTGGCTCATACTTTCTAATGCAGAGAGAACTTTTTGAGAAAGCCAACCCACTTAACTAAAAAAAAAAAAAAAAAAGTATATATATATATATATATATATATATATATATATATATATATATATATATATATATATATATATATATATATATATATATATATATATATATATATATATATATATATATATATATATATATATATATATATATATATGTATCTCTCTCTCTCTAAATATATATATATATATATATATATATATATATATATATATATATATATATATATATATATATATATAAATATACATATAAATTCCAAGCTTGTTTTATGCCTTTCCTGTAAGTAGCTTAATCCAGATACAGATTTGTTGTATCCAGGACTGTTTGTAAGCTTCTGTGCCCCAAGCCTTTCTGTGTTAGAGGGAAGCCTTCTAGCTTATCAGTGGGAGTGGTAAGCACTAGGTAGCCTATCTACAACAAGACCCAGATACAGATTCTTAGTGTTAGCACTTGAATTTGCGTATCCGTGCTCGGCACTTGTTCAGAACTTGTTGTAAGCACTAAATAAACTCACCCTTCCTCATTACCTTGAGGAAAACAGTTTTGATACTTACTTTTGTCACTTGCTTAGAGAAAAACTGCTCTTGTACTCACTTTCCTCACTTGTCTAGAGGAAAATATTTTTTTATTCAGGCATGTCCAAGGGTCAGCTCCCAGTGTTTTCTCCTGTCTATCTGATGAATCTGGGCATCTTGGGGCAATGTAGCAATTGCCTCATGTACACAGACAACCCTCTCCTCCTACCACCCAACACTACAACCTGAGAGAGATGCATTCATCTAGCCAATTGAAGGTAAAGGTCTCTCCAACCAAGACTGAACTTGATAGTCAAAAGGAGAAGGTAAACACTTGCACCACATCACACTCATCACATAGTCCCACTAAACCTACAGTACCAAAATCCACACATAGAAACACAAAAACATTTGCGGAGGCTCACAATAATAATCTGCTCAAGCAACAGAGACCTCCAAAGCAGAAACGCAAGCAACCTCCCACCACCAACACAACCCAAATGACACATAGCCCACAGACTCAGAGTGCCACTCAACCACAGCCCATAAGGCAAAACAACGTATCCAACACACTAGTCATAGGTGACTCTACAGTCAGACATACTGATGTCCCACTCACCAGGCTAAACAAGGAGAAATTCGCTGTCAACTGCCTGTCGGGTGCCAGGATCCGCCACATAACCCACGCACTCAGGTCACTCCACAACAAGTACAAATATGACTCTGTGATTGTCCATGTTGGTGTGAGCGACCTGAGATGTACCTCCCTGGACTACATGGAAAGAGACATGGAAGAACTCTCCGATCTTGTAGCCCAGGCAGGTATGACCCTAGCCCTGAGTAGCATCCTGCCATCACCCAGAATGATCCTGCAGAACAAGGACAAAATTATTGACTTCAACAATTGGCTAAGCTTCTGGTGTCATTCTAAGGGGATCCAGTATCTGTCTGCCTGGACGACATAGTCGACAGACCATGATGCTTTGCCAGAGATGGCCTGCACCTGTCACCCCTGGGATTCCAGATACTGGCAAAGGCTCTTGCCACCCCTATAGTGCCTTTTTTAGGCGAGATTCAAATGACAAATTCACCACCACAACAGGAAGAGGCAAGCAAAAACTGAGGGTAATGCTACTCAATGCTAGAAGTCTAAATCTCAAAATGCACTCACTCAAGGCACTCCTTAAAAATGGAGAACATTGATGTCTGTGCAGTGACTGAGACCTGGTTTAAGGCTCCAGAGAGCACCCCTGCATTGTCAGGCTATAACTCATACCACACGTTTCGTCCCTCTAACCTGGACCGGATCACCAAAGGTGGAGGTGTGTCCATATTCATTAAGAATAGCCACACCTCCAGGCTAGTTGCTCAGCATAATGCAGTTGAGGTTATCCAAGTGCAACTAACTCTGGGAAAAACTGCAATCCAAATTGTAGCTTGCTACAGATCCTCCACCATGCCCCAGGATTCCCACTCCTCTTTTCTTGATATACTGGAAAATATTAGGGTTCAAGCAAACATCCTAATATTGGGCAATTTCAACTACCCCACCATTAACTGGGAAAACTACTCATGTACCAACTCCTTCGCTCAGCACTTTCTGGAATTCATAAATTCCAATGCCTGGGATCAACTTATCCACACCCCACCAGGGGCAACAATATCCTAGACCTAGTCATTACCAACATGAGTGACCAGTGTTCCACACCTGAAGTCAACTCCTCGTTGGTCAGATCTATAAGTTAATCACCCTAGATGTCCACATCCTGCCCCCACCCCCTCATTAAGGAAACCACAGTAAAATATTTCTCCAAAGCCAACTTCATGCTTCTTAAGACAGAAGTGGTGAACTTCATGACACCCATGCAGATATACAATACAGTTACAACTGCTGAATCCTACATGAATGCACTCTATAAGCACTTACTCGAGTGCATTGATTGTGCTATCCCAAACAGAACCAAGATGCTATCCTCCAAAAAAAGGAAGCCAATCTGGTGGTCCCCTGCCATAAACAAACTCTACAACAGAAGAAAGAAATTGTTGCAAAAGAGAGTAAAATCCCATGAGTGGAGGTGCTCCCTGGTCAGCCTCAGCAAGAAGCTGAGATCTCTTATAAGATCCTCCAAAGTTAGCTATGAAAACAAGATTGCCACTGATTCTAAGGACAACCACAAAGCATTTTATAGCTATGTCAAGAATCTCAATGGCAGCACCCACATCTGCTCTGAGTTACAGCACAATGGCACAAAAATTACAGAACCAACTGATATTGCCAACATCCTGGCAGACAGGTTCAGTGTTAACTTTACCCTCCTCTCATCCCCTAGAGAGCCAATATGTATCTATATATATATATATATATATATATGTCTGTCTGTCTATCTATCTATCTATCTATCTATCTATCTATCTATCTATCTATCTATCTATCTATCTATCTATAAGTCAAATAAGATCAAATAAACTGGAATTAGGCAGCTGGGATGTTGCCCATTCTATAAAGAGTAACCTGTTCAAAGGATGAATCCCCTAAAAAGGATGAATCCCCTAATCCATAGTAGCTCTTCACTTTGGACATTTTATAAGCCTTTATTTTGCTACATCTAGTTCCCTGAGAACTCATAATCCTGATACACTTTAATATTCCTCTTACCAATTTGAGCAGGACACCAAGCTACATTTCCCTTCCATGCTTTAGCAATGAAATGTCTAATCCAGCTAGCTAAGATGAACAAAATTATTTTGTCAGAGTAGATCCACCCAAGATATTTACCCCTCAACACCAAAAAAACAAAATTTCCATTACTTTGGGGCTATCCTTCCAAAAACAGCTTTCCATTCTACCATGCAGTCTTCCTAACAATCATGAATGGCAGGACAATCCCAAAACATGTGGATATGTCCAACATTCTCCTCACCATGCTTCCAGTACTTCACCTACTCATCTTCCTTATGGAGCCAAAAAATGCTGATGTTCTAAACCATCAATGGAACCACCGCATATGATGGTCACATAATCCCAGTCATATTTTAAACTGTTACACAGCCTTATATAGTTGTTCCATTTCTCATCATTAAAATCCATCTCTTCAAAATCTCAATACCTGTCATATAAAGAACCCACGGCAAACTGTAAACCTTTCTAAAAAGATATTTGTACACCCTTTTACAAGTCCTCTTGTCCCTTAATTTCTCTCCTTGAATCAGAAAAGATTTCTCCATTATTGCTGGCTGACCTATCTTTGAATTTTCTTCCCATCCCCACTACCTAACTAATCCCTCATAGTTAGATTCAACTGCTTTAACTGTAAACATGCACCAGTAGGGAGCCTAAATATATTTTTTAATCTCTCCATTCAACTGAGACAAAAGCCCCTTCAACAGAACTCTCTAATAAATACTCATGTTATCTCAATACCTTTAAGCTGCTATGATCTCTAACATACTGATATGCCTTGGATCCATATGTGAGTGTTATGCCAAAGGCCAATCTTCAAAACACCAGTTAGAGAGTCTTTTGTTCTGTTTATTGTAAACATGCATTTATTAATTACAACATTAATCTAAGCCTCCGCCACCACCAGTTTAATATACCAGCCTAACCCCAAGGAGTCTTCAGATAAAGCAATAGCTACAGCAATCTCCTGAGCAAATATACTGAAATTAAGCATTCCACAACCTCCCCATTTTCTTGGCCATCGTAACCTACTATTCACAATCCTATATCCTTTTCCCCCGCAAAACAAACTTATCACAACGACTCTGAATATTCCCCAACCAAACCCTGGGAGAGCCAACTTCAGGCTGGTTCCTACACAAATACAACACTCTATGTAGAATCATCATCTGAATTAAGTTAATCCTTCCTGTTAAAGAATACACTTTATTAAACCACTGCCTAAGTAATGATGGAATTGTATTGTACAGCTCTTCATAATTATTTTGTGTTAATAAGCTATCTCATCCAGTAGCAATTAACCCAAAATATTTCACACAAGGTTTCCTCATAATAACATTCTCATAAAACCAAAATGGTCCAGTCTTACCAAAACCTCATGCATTTTATTGCAATTAAATTCCAAATCTGAGATGTACTTAAAGTGTTCAAAAACATTAGTAACCACTGGCAAAACAAGGTATTGTCTGAAGCTGATAAACATTCACCCACAAACATAGAAAAAAGTTTCCAGTTACATGAATCACTATTGGGGTGTTATGTACCCACTGATATACACAATATAGATATTTCTTCAGTGAGATGGTCATTAATCCATAATTGTACCTTCACATTCCTATATAATGCCCTGATCTATTGATAACCAACCCACACTCATCTCAACATCTTAAACAAAACACGCCACTCCAAAGTGTCAAATGCCATTTTTATAACAAAAAACAATATTCCTGCTCTTTCCCATCCTTCACATTCGCCCTCTTTCATCATTCTGCTCAACATCTACAAATTGTTTTCCTTCTTTCTCCCTTTAATAAAACCTCTCTGGTTCAGGGAAACCAATACTGGCATATAACATTGCAATCTTTTAGGTGAAATAGTGGTTAAAATCTCAGTATCCACATCAATTGCAGATATTGGCCTAAAAGTAACCAGCAAGCACTTGTCCAACCCTTGTTTAGTTAGCAAAACCACAAATATCTCAATAAAAGAATCAGGAAAAGTCCCCTTATCAGCACCTAGATTAAATACCTGAACCAACCAGGGAGCCAAAGACCTTAAAACATCTTATAAAACTCATTCTTAAAGCCATCTATCCCAAGGTTCTTCCGTAGCTTAAGACCATGAATTACATCTAAGACCTTCTCCTTGGTAATGTCCTTGTCCGACTCCTCACTCTCCAACTCAGTCAGTCTGGGTCCTTTCCAAATTTTGTAATAATTTGCAACCCATTAGCCTCCTCCTCAGTTGTGTATCTATCATTCCTAAAGAATGCAGGAAAAGATATTAGAAATCCCATTCATATTGGTTATAAGAACATCATTCTTCCCAAAAATGTCTGTAATGACTATCTCACATTGCCTTTGTTTAACCTCACTGTTAACCACTTTTACTGCTTTTCCCCTCTACACCAGTAAAAGTCCTGAAGTGTAATTTCTCAGCTATTGTTGTATGCAATTCATTAATTCTAACCTTCAACTTATCTGTTCCATCTTTCCATCTTTCCTCTAAAACAACATCACTACCACTTAAAGCCTCTATTCTCCTCTGAAACACTTTCAGCTCATTTTCAGACTTAACTATTTGTAACAGGGCAGTGCAGTGGTTAGCATATTCACCACACAGCAAGAGGTTCACAGGTTCAATTCTCATCTGGGATGCCTTCTGGGCAGAGTCTGCATGTCCTTGCTGCACTGGCATGGGTTTCCTCTAGGTGCTCCGGTTTCCTCTCACATTCCAAAGACATGCTTCTGGACCATTTCTCTCTGGGTCTCCACTGAAAATGGGCTCTGTCCCAGTTGGATTTTCCCAGTAAACAAAAGCTAAATAAATATACAGTTCCTTTGCTCCTAATGACCTTCCATTCAAATAAAGTGTCACTTAAAAGTACATTTCAATGCATCCCATCAACTACATATTGAAGTATCCAAGGTAATTGCCCTCAAATTCATCTGTAGCAGTGCCAGCCCTATCTGTAACCCTTGATTACATCTCTTTGGATTTGGAGACAGGCACAACCTGTCCTTCCATTTCCAGCTACGTTTAAATGCCCATTGTCTAGGTAAGCTCAAAGACATAATAACATGAGTGTGGTTTGACAAGCATCACTCACCTGTTTCAATATATATAACCTGAGATATGGACACCCTCCCCCATCAAAAATCCGCCCAGCTTACTAGCCTATTTCTACTCATCTTGAAAGAAGGTATAAGCCGACATATTTGGGTGCTGCCATCTACAAGCCTCAACCCACCCCTCAGATTCCATCCAATGAGTTGCAATCACCCTGGCCCTAATATTTTGCTCTTTACAATGAAATTTCCTGTCTCTACTCCAATCAGCAATTAAATTAACATCCTCCCCAAAGATCTCCCTCTCATAGAAGGGAAGAAAATGTTTTCCTCTGATTGTACAGCTCCTTGAAAAAAAATCAGGAGCATCCTCATTTGCAGCAAATAGTATTTTCACTTTCCATTGCTGAACCTCGATAAACAGACCTAGTGTAACCCACCTACACTTAGCATCTTATTTCACTATATGCAAAGACGATGTAAACTTTGCCTTTCCCCACAGTGCCTTTTTTATGCAATGCCAAACTGAAAGAACTTCCGACATAGCAAGAAAATCTAAAGGTATTACTGGTTAATGCTAGGAGACTAAACAAAAACTCCACTCCCTAGAAGCTCTCTTCACCCTAGACAATGCAGATGTCTGTGCAGTCACTGAGACATGGTTTAAAGCTGTGGAGAGCACACAAATAGTGTAAGGTTATAATGCCTTTCACACATTTAGACCAGCTACTTCATAGGCAGGGACAAAAGGCGGAGGTGTCTCTAGTTACATCAAAAATAAATATACTTCAAGGCTGGTCAAACAGGACAATGCACGTGAGCTGCTCCATGTTCAAATCACTATAGGCGAAATCCAATACCACTTCCTTGCAAGCTATAGGTCTCCCTCTATGACCCAAGAAACCCATACAATATATTTAAACATAATAGAAACCCTAACCATCCAACCCAATATCACATTCATGGGTGACTTTAATTACCCCACTATTAACTGGAAATCCTATATGACACCAAACATACAGGCACAAAAAATCCTGGATTTTGTAAACACAAACTCCCTGGACCAGATAGTCAACACACCAACCAGGGGTGCAACCATACTGGATCTAGTCCTTACTAATATAGGAGAGTGTTGCACACTGTAATGTCTTCCCTGGTAAGGTCAGACCACAAAATGGTCTCCTTTGAAGTAATTGAAGTAAAAATAAAACCTGGACCCCAAGCTAAACATGGAATATTCAGGAACTACTCTAAGGCTAATTTCCTGTTATTAAGTAATAACCTGGCAAAATTTTAAGCCCTCCTAAACCCCGAGAACACTGCTGCCTCTAAAGGACTGTTCACAGAAATCCTGGACAAGCATGTTAATATCGGCATAGAGGCAGCTGTATCCACCAGGCAGAAGTACAGAGCTAACTCAAAAAACAAGCCACCCTGGTGGAATCACAAAATCAATAGGCTGTATAACAGGCAAAATCATGGCAAAAATCAGCAGGTGCAGCACCCTGCAGGATAAAAGCAGTCAGCAAACTAAACAAGCAATAAGGACAACCATAAAGCATTCTTTAGTTATGTCCGCAACCTCAAAGGCAATACACATATGTGTGTGCAGAGCTAATTGAACATGGAGACAACTACACTGAGCCAGAACATATAGCAAACCTCCTGATAAATTCAGCTCCAGCTTTACCCATCTCTCCCCTTCAACCTTCCCTCAGGAAAAAACATCAAATATAACCCCCCTACTGTCACTAGGGAACAGGTCCTTAATGCTCTCTCTAAGACCAAGAACACTGTATCAGTGGGCCCAGACAATATCCCATGATGCCTTCTAAATAGCATGAAACATGACCTATCAGGGCCTCTGGAATTACTATTTAACTGTAGCCTCCAAACAGGCTTCATGCCTCGTGAATGGAGAAAAGCAACAGTCATCTCCCTGCACAAAGGTGGGCCATCTAGAGACCCTGGAAACTACAGACCCATAAGTCTCACTAGTCTTATATGTAAAGCCATGGAAACAATTATATGGAAATGATCAATAGAGATAGAGTAAACCTCCAGACACTGGACTCAACCCAGTTTGGTTTCATCAAGGGCAGATTATGCCTTCTCAACCTGGTGAACTTTTTTGAGAAGGTAACCAAAGCAATGAATGAGGGGAAAATGGTTCACACTGCCTACCTTGAAATGGCCAAGGCATTTGACACAATACTGCAGTCGGGCATTGTTGACAACCTCAAGAGGTTAGATGAAACCTCGTATGTCACCCATTGGATAGCCAACTTGTTCGTGGATAGGTCCCAGGAAGTTAGAATTGAGGAGTCCACCTCTATAAAGAGGCCAATCACAAGTGAAGTCCCACAGGGATCAGTCCTTGGACTGCTCCTTTTTGTCATTTAATTCTCTGAAGTCAAGGACAATGTCATTTGTCTCTGGATGACTAAATTTGCAGATTATTGCAAATTAGGAGCTGTCATTGAACCCCACACTGATACAAATGTTCTCCAGGAGGGGCTGACACAGACAAACAAATGGTGTCAGAGCCATAGACTAAAACTAAATGCCAAGAAATGCATAATAGTATCCTTTGGGAAGTCATCCACCCCTGGTAACTATCATATTAACAACATGCCCCTTAGAGTTGACCCAGTACTCAGGGACCTAGGGACACACATAGATAGTAATCTAACCTTTGACCATCATGTGTCTACAGTAGTGAGGGAATCATTCAATGTTGTGCAACTTATAAATAAAGGTATGGCATCTAAGTCTAAGGAAGTCATTGTTCCACTGTATTTAGCCTTCATCAGACATATCATTGAGTACAGTGCCTCATTTGGTATGTACCTAACCAGGGATAGTCAACAACTGGAACGTCCACAGGAGTTCCTCACTAAAAGAATACAGAGTGCAAGTAAAATGTCCTATGCAGACTGCCTCAAGGTCCTATCCCTCTACTCTGTCTCCTACAAGTTTTTGAGGAACCATCAGACCATCAAACTGGGTAGCAGAATGGTCCACCTCATCAGACCAAGACCCCCCTCAAAGCTTCCAGTGTCTCCAATGGGGAATCAGAAGATAGATTACTGCAGTCATTATTTCTTTAGGATCATAAGACCATAGGTAGTTACTAGGCTAATGGCCCTAGTGCCCTTACAAGCCTAACCAAGTTCTACCCTTATTCCATGATCAGCACCTAATGTCCTTGTCCAAGCAGGACACAGGTGGAACCCCTAGGGTGAATTTACGGTTACCCATGCAATCATCCAGATTGTGTTTGAAGAGGGCCAATGAGGTGCTCTGTTTGACATGAAGTGGGAGTCTGTTCCAAAGGTGTGGTAACCTCTGGGAGACAAATCTGTCCTCCAGCAGGTTGTATTAATGTCACATACCAGGTTAAGGTCTTTAGAGTGAGTAACCAGTGTACCATTTGACTTGCAGATATGCAGCATTTCCAATAAAGCAGGGTCAGAGATGGCCTTATATGCAAGGCAGAGATTGCCTCTGTGTAGTCTGTATGAAACAGAATAAAGTGACAGTGATTTCAGATTATCCACACAGGACAGATGCTGAGACCTTGAATTTTCCTTGTGAGGAACCTTTGTGGTCTCTCCAATTGCTGCAGGTGCTTGGAAAGGTACATACCAAAAGGGCCATTGTACTCAATTATTGGCCTGATGAGGGAAGAGTACAGGGATGTTATAACCTCTTTTTTTCTGGAGGCAATGCCCTTACTTATGAGATGAGCAATATACAATGCCCTTCTTACCACTGTGGAGACATGGTGATCAAAGGTAAGGCTGCTGTCAACCTGCGTGCTCAGGTCTCTCACTACTGAGTGCATACTTAGGGTGTTGCTAGTGATGTCATAGTTAGCAGGAATATCCCTCTTACTGAAAGAGATGATAATACATTTTTTTGCATTGAGTTTAGGGTCATGACTTTGGCACCAATCATTTGTTTGTGTAAGACCCTATTGTAGGATGTTGACATCATTTGGAGATTCTATGACCGCTCCCAGTTTGCAGTCATCAGCAAACTTTGCCAGCCACAAACCTTTGGTTTTTGTTTGTACTTCAGGGAAATAGATTCTAAACAGTAGTGGTCCCAGGACTGATCTCTGTGGAATATGACTGGTTACAGGTCTGCTGTTGGGGGTGGAGTCCCCTATTTTGACTATATGTGTTCTATCAGTGAGACAATTAGTGACCCATCTAATGATATAAGGGTTAATACCTAGCTGGGTGAGTTTATCAATGATGCCTGAGTGGGGGATAGTGTCAAAAGCCTTGACTAAGTCTAGGTAGGCTGTATGCACAGATTTCCCTTCATCCAGGGCCTTGGTGACTGTCTCAAAGAAGTCCACCGGGTTTAACAGGCATGATCTCCCTTTGACAAAAATCCAAACTGAGTAGGGTCAAGTGTTTGGAGATTACCTATATCTTTGTTGATAAGGTCCATGATGGCTCGTTCCATGGCCTTACAGATAAGACTAGTCAGGCTAATAGGTCTATAGTTCCTGGGGTCAGTGGAAGCACCATCTTTGTGCAGGGGAATAACAGTGGTCATTTTCCATTCAGCTGGGATGAAGCTGATGCTTAGACTATGACTGAAAAGAGTACCCAATGGTGTTGCTAATTTTTGTTGGAGTCCATGTAGAAAGCAGCCTGGGATGTTATCACATCCCATAGATACTGCATTTTTGGCCTTAGAGAGGGTGTTTACAACCTGCTCTTTATAGATACAAAGTAGGGGACAGGTGGTAGGGATGTCATGCGGTACATGTGGTGGGGACAGGGGAATGAAGTTTTCACAGAAGCTGTTTGCCAACAGGTTAGCTATGTCCACAGGCTCAGCATATGTGGTATCATTAACTACCAGTTCGACACAGATCTTGGCCTTTCCTTTTAGGTTACAGATGTAGCTAAAGAAGACCTTATGGTTGTCCTTAGTTGAGGAAGCTAATTTGGGTTCATAGTTTGCTTTGGAGGACATCACAAGAAGTCTTATTTGCTAGTTTAAGCTGAGAAGGGAGTGTTTCCAGTTTAGGGCTCACTCCCTTTAACTCTTAGACAGCAATTTTTTCCTCTTATTGTAAAGCCTGTTAATGGCAGTTGCCCAACAGGCAGGATTGCTCTTCCATGGGGAGCTTGTTTTGGTCCTATCAGGTACAGCCAAGTCAATGCAGTTATACAGGTGTTTGTATAAAGCACTGGTGTAGAACTTGGCATAGTTGCCAGTTCCATCTGAGGGAGTAGGTGTCCTGGCACTATTTATACCTTCCCGTAAGAGGTTATAATCTGTTTGGAGATGTTTTTTAGTTTGCTGTTAGGAGGGATCGGGTGTGATAATTACTTTGAATGAGACTGATTTGTGGTCAGATCTCACCAGGGAAGACCTCACAATGGGGTGCTACAGTGGTCCCCATATTGGTAAGCACCAGATCCAGGATGTTGGCACCCCTCATGGGGTGTCAACTAGCTGGTCCAGGGCACTGGAGTTAACGAAGTTGAGGAACCTTTGGGCAAGTGAGTTTGAGCACAAGTAATCTACCCAGTCAATGGATGGTAGTTAAATTCACCCCTAACCATGGTGTTCAGATGTATCTTGATAGACTCAAGTAGATCCAAATAAGCAGAGTGGGTGCCCTGATTCATGGAGGGGGTCCTGTAGCTGGCAATGACTTGAATACATGTCCTACCAACAGTTAACTGCACCTGAATTATCTCCAGGGAATCATATTGGTTTACCAATCTGGAGGTGTATTTATCTTTAATGAGTATTGATACACCACCTCCTTTAGTTTCCATACCTTCAGTTTGTGGTCTGAACAAGTGGAAGGAGGTGTAATCCAGTATGGCTGGAGTGCTCTCCACAGCCTTGAACCAAGTCTCTATGACTGCACAAATGTCTATGTTCCAAGATGAGGACTGCTTCCAGTGAGTGCAGTTTCATGTTAAGACTCCTAGCATTTAGCACCATAACCTTGAGGTCTTTTTTAGATGAGTTTTTATGCCTGGAATTTTGTCCTTGAAACATTGCCTAAAAAAGGCACTATGGGAGTGGTAAGAGCCTTAGCCAGTAGCTGAAATCTCAGAGGTGACAGATGAAGACCATCTCTGGTGAAGTGTCAAGGTCTGTCGATCATGTCATCCCAGGCTGCCAGATAATGAATCCCTCTCCATACAATGGCACCAGAAACTAAGCCAATTATTGAAGTCAATAATTTTCTGTTTGCAGCAAGGCATCATCCTAGGTGAAGGTAAAATGCTGCTTAAGGCTAAGGACATACCTGCCTGAAACACATAATCTGAGAGCTCAATCATGTCTCTCTTCGTATAGTCCAAAGAGGTATTTCTCAAGTCGTTCACACCAACATAGACTATGACAGAGTCATAACAATATCTGTTGTTGAGAGACTTGAATGCATGTGTGATATGGCAGATCCTGTCACCTGACAGACAGCTGACAGTGACCTTTTCCTTATCTAGTCTGGCAAGAAGGACATTTGTGTGTCTCACGATGGAATCATGTATAACTAATATGTTTGGTTTTGTGTTTTACCTTAAGTGCTTGACAGGTGAGACACTGGTGCATGAGCTATTATGTGTCTTCTGTTCTGCAGAAGAAGTATTATGTGTAGCGTGCTTGTGTTTATGTTTGGAAGGTCACTGGTGTTAAGGTATGTTTCTGATGAGGACCTCCACATATGTAGGTATGTGTGATATGTGTTTGAGTGGTGTAGGAGGAGAGGTATGTATGCTGACAACCCACTCATTGTCATATGTACTGAATGGTGTATGAGAGAGCATGGCTTCAAGGTTCTTAATGTAGTTGCATCCCTCAAATTTTGAGTTTGTGTGGACTTGGAGTAGAGGGTTGTTGGTGAAGAAGAGGCAATTGCTACACTGCCTCAGGATGCCCATGTTGATCAAGATGGCTAGACGAACTGTGGGAAATTGTCCATCCATGGTGTTAGGTAAATTTATATGGTCAGGAAAAGAGGTCACAGTTAGGAATGGCTAGTGAGTGAGAGGTGCGTTGGTACCTCTGAGGCTAGGCTTAGTGTTCCACCTGACAGTAAAGCAGGGCCACAAAAAACTTCTGGAGGACCACGAATAAAATGCTAAGGGAAAATTTAACAAGCAAAAGATTTGCATCTATAACCACCAATGGTAGCCACCACTAAGCAGCAGTGCACAATGGTGTGTTACACACAAACACGTGCAAATGTGGGGCTTAAATAAAACAAGAAATAACCATTTTAACTCAAACTAGCCAGTAAGGATGCTCTGTCTGAGCTCTAGTATAATTATCCTTGATTAGATGGGACCCAGACAGCTCTCTCCTCCCACAACGGTGCAGAAAGGCCTTCACCAACAAGGATGGCTTGAATTTGATGCTCAGAAGTTTCAAAACAGACCCAGAAACAGAAAACCTGGAACTGCTCTATGCTACAACAGAACTAGTACAGTATACAGTAAAATGTGGCAAAAAACAGTTCAGACAATTCAAACAGACAGCAGAATGCAAATACAAATTAAAAGTGCAACATAAGAACAAAAACATACACTTACAGTTATTTGAAAGCAACGGATGCCTCAGATCTTTCAGTATCTCAGTGAAGAGCTGGTTTTAATGCTCAAGTGATTCCAAACAGTCTAGATTCAGCAAGTCTGATTCTGGCCTATGTTATAAAATGCAGAAGTACTAGAAATTCAAAGTCCATAAAATCACAGTCATAACAACAAAATACAGTTGAAATAAAGCAGCAATTCACCAGCAATTCCCAGATTAGAAGGGTGTAGTTCACACTCTCTGGCCACAAAAGTCTAGACCACAAACCATCCTAATAAAAAACAACGATTTTGGAGCCCAAATGCTTAAGTCAGACTTAAGACACTTCAGAATAATAGACACAATAGACCTTCAACCAGCAATTTCCATCTTAGAAGGGCATAGGTTATCTCTACCTGCCACAAGAGTTTAGACCACAAATCCTCCTAATGTAAAGTAACTGGTTTGGAACCCTAGTGCTTAAACTTGAATAAAGACACTTAGAATGACAAGGTCAATAAGCCTTCGCCAGAAGTTCTCAGCTTAGAAGAGTGTAGACCACACTCTCCTGCCACAAGAGTCTAGACCTCAACTCTCCTTTAACAGAACAATTCCTTTTTTCATCTCCTGCATCTTCCTTTACCCTGCCTGAACTGGACTGGCTGTCTTCTCTTCCTCTTTTTCTATTTCTTGTTTTATTTATTTATATTTGTTGACCAGAGTAGTGCACTGATCAATACTGACCAATTTCTGGCTCAGCTCAGGTGAAATGAAAAACATTTCACAAACAAAAAATATAGAAATGTAAGCAATAACAAACGAGTTTATAAATTCTAGAGAACAACCACAGTGCAATGTACAATCAAGTAGAGTCTAAAGTGCAATGTATATGCTTGTTTCTAAAGTGGTCAGTCTTCAGTAGATCCTAAGAGAGGATTACCTTCCTCGGGGTGTCCTGAGAGAATGGTGTACAAAATAATTTTAATCATACAATGACATTTTCTAGCTCAGCATCACAACTGAACTTAACCCTCTTTTTGATCAAAATATCTAGATTCCTAATATAGTGTGTGACTGTCAGCAACAGTTGTTTATTGAATATGTTTAGTTTTCTTGTTAATATCTATGTATATAACAAAACAATTTCTAATGTTATGTGCAATTAAAGTGTTACCTGATCATGTGCAGAAGGAAACCTTGAGCTCCTGAAGGTTATGCTGATCTTTCGTGACAAATAATTTCTGAACTGGCCTATTCTGCCAGCAAAGTGCCCTTTTGTTGCATGGATAGTTTGAGCTCTGGTGGACATATCTAATAATTATTCAATCTATTTTATGGTAGAAACATTTCCAACATTAGCTAAAAGTCACCTATTCCATTTCACTGTCCGATCTCATTTATTAAGTTCTTCCAGGATCTTGTTGTATCTGGCTTGGTAGGACGTACTTTTGACTTTAGTTTTGACAGTGTCTCAAATGATATTAAGATTTTATGAATTAGACAACGGGTTAATATTACTGATAATTATATCTAGAACTGTAACAAAGATGTTTTGTTTCCATATGGTAAAATTTCCATTTTGACCACATCCATGTGGAACCAAGCAATCTTGTATCTCCTTATCCTGTGACTTTGGTAGTGTATATTCCCTATGCTATGAGGGACTTGAATGTCAATAGCTATTAAACAACAGGAATTCTCAGAACAGAATTTTTTTCTTATTTCAATTGCACTCATAGTCGGATGTCTGTACAGAAAACTACTATTGTCAAATTTTACTTGTAGAAATCCTAACTCCTAAAATTTCTGATCTATGAATGATGAATAATGAAACTGAAATATGATTACCCTTAATATAGATAGAAACAACACCTCCCTGCTTTGAATGACCTATCATTATGGCACTCTGTGTAACCTGTTATGGATAAATGTAAATTCTTAGAACTAAACCAAATTTTAATTGCTGCAGTAGTATATATTCTTCAGCAATTATATTCTGCAGACCCAAACATTATTTGTTAAGATTTTTGACATTATTTATAATAATATGCATGTTGGGACTTATAAATTATACCTCTAAATCATGATTTAGTACTTTTGTAATCCTGGAACAAACTACCTTGTTTCCAGATGCTTTAACTGGTGCATGTTGCATATCTTTATCAACGTGGCCACCTGCTTGCAAACATTTCTCATAGAGATACATAGTGAGACCCAAAGGAGACAATCTGTGCAGTTCAGTGTTTGGACAATTTTTTTTGCCTAATTATAAGTGAATAGAGCAGGGGATCAGACAGTACCAGTTAATATTAGAGAAAAATGGTTTTCTTACTTAGCCTTACTATGTTAGTGGCATATTTAACAGTATCATCATATTTGTATCCGTCCAGGTCATTAATGACAGTTACTATATGTCAATCTGTACGGAATGACTACAGCTATTTTTAAGAATGCATGGATACTATCTGTCATAAAAAATAGTTTAAAGATTTTGGGAGATGAAGTATCTTGCAGCAGCAGGAATATTTAAACTATTCTGCAGTTGTTTAGTACTGTATCACCTTTGCTCAGAGAGCCAGCCTTTCAAAAACAGGAGCATCCAACTAAAAATCTGCACATCTAATTAACATAAAATTCAAATGCCAAATAGCAGACTCCTCTTCTTTTTCCCAGTAGGAATATAGGGGACTACACAGAAACACATGTTTAAAAACAAATTGAGAAAAATGATGGAAAGTTTTAAGCCCATTATCAAAACAACAGTGTAAAATCTGTAGATTTCAATGAAAGATATCACAAAATTCTACCTCATAAAGTCATTTATTTTTGCTTCAGAAAAAGGGACATGTAAGATGTGTGTCCTCTTTCTTTTAATTACTGCTTACACTAGTATGTTGGTCATGTAGCATGATTTTCTGTACACTAGACAGCTTCAAAAATTACATGTGATGAAGGGGATTCAGAAACTTGTCTGAAAACAGGGACTTACTGATATTTCCAAAAATAGGGACATCCTAAATCGCACCAAAAAATTGGAACCTTTTTCCATAATGGAGACAACTGAGGGGTCTGCTAAGGTACGTTATTCTTATAATGTATTTTAAATGAAAATGTGTTTATTACCAACTTTCCTACATTAATTATAGAGTTCAAATAGAAGTTTAACAAAGTAAGGAATATCAGAGGTACAGTGTGATAGTATATGTAAATCAGGTTATGTTCTTTTAACAGAAATGCTATTTATTTGTATTTACACATTAAAAATGCAGATATCTATGTATTTTTTCCTCAGTTTATTTTTCAAACTTCACATTCAGGATTTTATGCTCAGTACGTCTTCCATTTTCTTTTAGACTGAATAAGTGACAGGCAAAACAATACCTAAGCGTGCTACCCATCAGCTGAACATAGCTGTATAGTTTCTATACATCTGAAACATGTTTTCAGAAAAGCACATTTCTACCTTATGAAGGATATAAACAAGAGCTGTATAACCATACATCTCTACCTTAGGATGACACTAATTACTGTTTTCAGATGGTTCTGCTGCAACTGGTTGGGAGGATGGCTTTATGGTTAAGGTGTTTGCCTTACAAACACAAGGTACAAGGTTTGAGTCTCACAAGGGATAATTGGCTAGGCTTAAAATGGCTCTCAAGGGCAGTTAGCCTAGTACTAATCTATGAACCTATGAACCTATATTACAAAAGCAGGGAAAATGTTCTGTCAATCATTTTCTGGAACTATATTCATGATGTAATGAGATATCTGCATTTCAAAATAGAGACTCAGAAAATGTATGGATTATAATTGCATGTCAAATGCTAATAAAATTATTATACTCTATCCAGATCACTTTTAACATTATGCTCCCTACAGAAGTCAAAATTTTAGAAGTCGGGATTGTCCCACAGGAAAATAATTTTAGTACAACCACATTGCATGCTCAGTTTCTGAAAAGTAAAGAAACGTAAGTACCCAGTTATGGATGCAAGTTATTTTTTGCATATGACCATACAATGCTAAAGCCAAATACATTCTGAGACTTGAACCATGGTACCAAACATGTCATCTGCACTGTGACAAAATAAAAGATTTGCAATGGTGTTAACTGGGTGGTGTGAACTGAATATAAACCTTGTCATCAGCAGCATCAATCTATATCTTATAACTGTAGAGAAATAACGGTTTCTTTTAAAGTCCAAGTCAACACATTTAAGCTGATATCATACACTGATGGAAAAACATATATTCTTAGTAGGTCACATTTTTATTTATTTATGTACTGAAACTACGAGAATCAGTATATCAGACATGATAAACAGCACTACTTTTTTTAAATATTAAACAGGTTTAGTAGTGAATCTACCACATAAGAAAGGGAAAGTGATGATGGCTAATGCCTACAAATGTATATGTGCAACAGACAAGGCAACAGTGATGCGCCATCTGATGTTAAAGTACTTAAATGTGAATGCTGGCATCTCCCATACTGTGGAACCTATTGCATCTATGAAAATATTCTATAGCAGTTGACAGATGACTTCCAACATTTAGTATAGGAAATTGTATAATTGCAATGTGTTAAACTGTGGGAACATAAAACAGTCATATTCCCTATTGCATATAAAAGGAACCCAGTCTGGTGTCAGTTTTTGTGGCTTGAGTAAACTTTGATTACTGACTACAACTAGTGGCTAAAATACATGGTTTCATCTGAGTTCCTTTACCCTGTAAAACATCTGGCAGTATTGTTGTTAAAGTTTGCGTGGCTTGATATTTAGACAAAAGAAGGCATTCACTGACAATCCAGGCCTTTGGACACTATGACTCTAGCAGACTTCTCTTTCTGTTGTGGTTTACAAAGGGGATGGAAGACATGAGACAGTGGTTTTAGGAAAATAACTGCTGATGTGACTTATAGCTGAGATAAGGGCATTCCGCCCTCACCTTAAACAAGTAATATACATCTAGAACCATTCCAGGGCAAAGGAGATAGCATAAATAAACAAACTAATAAAATCCACAAAAAAATTCTAAAAGATTAAACTGGTGAACGCTTGCCAGAGAGTAACAAAGACAAAAAGTTTAACGAAGCGCTTTTCGTTTGCTTAAATTAGCAAACTTCTTCAGATAACAAACATTCAAATACAAGCATTTTAAAAATGTAACATAATATTCATGTGACCACGAACAACCAATAAAGCAGCATAGTAAACTTCTCAATTACGTTATACTCTCTTAAAGAACCCTTAATACTGTTATAACATATGTATAAGGATGCAAAAAACATATCTTATAAAATAGTAAAAATAAGATTTTTAGGAAAGAAACTTCCACTAACAGTTACCCTCATTATATAAAGAATAACATTCCCAAAGCTCATAAGAGCTAGTGGAATGACAAGTGAAATTGGTGACTTTTTGAAGGAAATAGAATTTAATACTACCTTGTTTGTTGAAAGAGGGTATAGTAAAACCATGTTGAAAGAGCAAGCTGAATATGTTACACCGAATAGGGACAGTCTCTTTCCAGCTATCCTTGAGCATGGATTTTCCAACATCAATACAAAACAGAACCATGACACAAACACATCTGATGTTGGTAACTTCTTTTGCTTGGACATAACCATAGACAGTGGTATTATCAGAAATATTATTTCTGACAATTGGAAAATTCTAGAGGGAAATAAAGATTTACAATCTATAGTGGGGACTCAGCCAAGGTTTGTATACAAAAATCAAAACAACTTAAAAAATATTTTAGAAAGAGAGAGAAACAAATTTGTATATTGCTCTAACATCACACAGAAAAGATGGGGCATGTATAAGTGTGGAAACTGTAACATATGTAGATACATTTCTGAAGGTTCCTTAGTTAATATAGAACATTTGCCTTACACTTTGAAAGTTCCAGAGCATTTTAAATGTAAGACCAAAGGAGTTATATACATATGTGTGCATATTGTAGTGCATTCTACATTGGTATGACTACAAGAGCCCTATGCACTAGAATAAAATAACATTATTATAATATTAGAAAACAAGACAAGACAAATTTATAAGCATACTATCATCTGTCCTATGTACAAAAAGTATTTGTTTTCTGTGCTGAAGCAAAGAAGTCATGACTTTAGGGGTGGCAATTTCAAAACAAATCTTGAACAAAAGGAGGCTTTATGGCAAATCAGATTAAATTCAGATAAAAAACTGGTATAAATGATGCTGTTAACATTAAATGTTTTTTGAAAGCTCGTAGAGTCTATATAAGGAAATAACTTCCTGAGCTTTGAAATTTTATTGATTAATTGTATAATTGTTTAAGTGGAAGGATGTGTTTATTGGTGCAGAGGTATTTCAAAACTGTTTTTAAATGTGATGTTGAGAATGTACATTTTATTCTGAAGACGTTTGGTTATGTAAGCGTGGATTAAAAGTTTTTATTATGCTAACATTGTGTGGATTCTACTCTGTTCTTCTGCATCTTCCAGTTTAGTTTTTTTGGTTGTTGTGGTCATCCAGGAGTATTTCTACGTTTGTGGTAGGTAGGTATTGATAGCAGAGTTTTCACAGGGTCATACCCTCACTGCCTGGTTAGTGGATCCTGCAATGCAAGTATCCCAACTAATGGTCTGTGCATCTTTAGCTTTCAGTAACATACTACCATACCTGTGGAGTTATAACATAACACTGCAATTTATGTTTTTCAAAAGCTCTCCGGGTCTTATTGTCTGAAGCTCTTTGGGGTTGTACTGTATATTTTCTCTAGGGAAGAAACTATGCGCAGAGTCCCCAGAGGTACTGAAAAGTTTACTTGCGACTGATTATCTTTTGAAAACAATTTAGCTCCACTTGACAAAAGTACCAGATTTCATTAGTCCAGGACTGAAGGTTTACTTTCTGAAAATTTTTGGATACATATTATTGGGATATTCAATAGTTTCTGAAAGTCTTACTTCATCAGTCTCATCCCATATATGAGGAGTGCTTAATGTGTGTGGTTTACATGCTCCATGTTTTCTGGTAGGGAATGTATGGATGCTGTTTATTTCAATTTAGGGAAACAGTCATCTGAATGGTGGAGAAGTAGGTATTTGGAAAAGCTGAAGCTATTCAAAATCTGCATCAGCTTTGTATCTGTTGTACTGAATGTGCAGTACTGAGCAAAGTAATGTGATGGTCAAGGAGTACTGAAAGTATGGACGGTCTCAAAATCTACAAGATTTTCATCTTAAACAAAACTAAGGCTTAATAATCAAAAAAAACTCACGCAGCCTATCAGAGGTACTTATCCAAAGAAGACATACATCATCCACAAATCATTTATAGTACTTGATATACTGACTAAAGTACAGGTTATTAAGGACAAAAGTTGTCTCCCAATATGCCATCATTGTGTTAGCATAAGAGTTGGCACAGGACGTGTCCATAGCCACTCCAGAACCTTGTAAATAATATCTTTAAACATGAAAACATTGTTATCTAATATTAATTCTATAAACAATACAATAAGAGAAAGAGTACTAGGAGAATATGTCCTGTTGGCGTTAAGATACAGCCTAACAAAATCCAAGCCAATGTCTTTAGGAGTAGCTGTAAAAAGTGAACATACATCTAATGTCACAAAGAAATAATTATCAAACTGACCAGCATCATCTACATAAACAAATACAGATTCTAAGAAATCCTTTGTGTCTTTCAAGACAGTAGTAGAGGCAGCTAATATTGGTTTCAGCTGCAATTCAACATAGATAGAAAGTGGCTCAGTGAGCCACCCCATCCCCGAGACAATTGGTCTCAGTAGTAGGTCATACAAATACATATGTATTTTGGGCAATGCTTGAATGACTGGTATTGTAGGATGTTCAACATACAAGTACTCATATAATTCAGGTGTAATAACCCTACACATAAGACAATCATATAAATCTTTTTTCACTCTGTCAATAATACAGTCTATGTCCTTCTTTAGTAAGTGGCGTTATGTAGACACATCTGAAAGCTTGTCTTGCATTTTGCTTTCATACTGTTGCCAATTCATGACCTCTACTGCACCCCCATTGTCAGCCAGATGTATAACAATGTGTGGATGGTGCTATAATTCTCTCAGAGCCATTCTCTCATCCCTGGTTAAGTTGACAAAACACTTGGCATTTATGCTACAGTTATCCCTGTATTCAATCAGATCCCTTTCACATAACCTAGAAAAGGCCTCAAGTAGTGGGTATAAGGTGGGGGTGAAAGAGCTAGCTTTCTTAAATTTGAAAGCTGCATGATCATGGATGTCATTGAAAAAAAGTAGCTTAAGCATAACATTTCTAATGAAGGACTTGACATCTATGATGGTATCACAGATGTCACTAGTGGCTGCTGGTATAAACTACAGCCCACTATTTAACAATGGCAACTGATGTTCAGTTAAAACAAAGTATTCAATACTAGCGAACAACTTCTGGATTCCATATTTCCTCAATGGTGGAATGTTGAATCCGGTCTGTTGACTGATTCCTCCTCTTCCACCCTCGACTCACTGACCCCACTGGGGGTGCTGGATCCCTTATCAGTAAAGGTTGGTATATATAGATAGGGGGTGGGGATGCAGCCCCTCACCCAGTTTCCTTTAAAAGAAGAAAATAAAACAAAAAGTACAGATTTTAAAGGAAAATAGGTGGGGGGCTTCCACCCCCCCAAATATATATACCAACTCCAGGGTTGCACGACATTGGGGAGGGGGACAAATCCCAGTTTTATGCCTTGAATACTGGTTTTTGATCGAAAGACCATTTGATCGAAACAATATATATATATATATATATATATATATATATATATATATATATATATATATATATATTTATAATGTGTCTGTGTGTGTGTCTGTGTGTGTGTGTATATATATATATATATATATATATATATATATATATATATATATATATATATATATATATACACACACACACACACACACACACACACACATAAGATGATTGTGATTGTCTTGTGATTGGTTAGGTGTATAGTGGTATAAAAACAGCACTGCAGATGCTTCTAAGGATAACATCTGCTGTTTGTTCTCTAGTATTACATCTTTCAGTTCCTATGTCTGTGAATGCTTGGATTGTTAAAAGGAGTGAAGTCCTTTGCAGCAGATATTTACCACTTCAGGGATTCACTTCATGTCATTACAGTCTTGACTGATGGAGTCTTCAGATTTTGATGGCAACTGTGGTAGCCTGGAGAGTTGAACATTGTGTTTGTCTTAAAATAAAATCCTCCCACTTATAGACACCGACGGCACATGGGGGAGCAATTGAGCTGGGTTGCACGACTAGC